>NC_088184.1:16187500-16474596 GCF_028769735.1 Zonotrichia leucophrys gambelii
AGCAAGCCAGGACTGGGGGCGGGACCAGAGCTAGCCCAGAGCTTAATCCCAAGTAGACAATATAATGTCCTTTAATAACTTTTTAATATACACCCCCAAGACACTTCTGCACTTGCACAAAGTCCCAGAAATCCCACTGGGTCTACTCTGCTAGGATAGGAGACAGTCAGCAGCTACCAATCTTCACTAAATACCTCGGGAATTGCCCATGTACAAATAAATTATTGTTTTTATGGGCATATATTGTGAATTAGACAAGGGGGAAAACGTTGCAGTTGGATTTTGATGTAGAAGGTTTTTTTTGCAGAGCCCATGGGGCGCATGCATAGCGCTTCCATAATCATTATTGTTATTTATTATTTGGCAGCACCAGGAACGTGCCCAGCCCAGCCCAGGCCAGAGGGAGCACGGCTGCTGGGCAGCACTGTGCCCCCAGTGCCCACAGAGCCCGGGCACCCACCCAGCCCCTGCTCCTTGCCAGGACACCGTGCCATGTCCCCTGCCCCAGCCTGTTCTCCTCTGCCCCACACCGGCCTCCAGGTGCTGCAGCAAGGCACAGCCTCCCTTTTGGTGTCTGGAAAAACAGCTGTCTTGCTTGAGGACATCAAATTTTTGATGCATTTTCTACAAACTTTAATTTCCCAAACCCTCCTCGCTCAGGATGCAGGGGGACTGCTCAAGCACACTATAAATTAGTATGCCAGCAGAGCTGCTGCTGGAAGGAGGATAAGCTCAGCCAGACAAGAAGGAGCCTCCAGAAATCTCAGTGCTGGAAGGGAAAACTTGCTGCTCTCCTGCTGTTTGTGCTGGAGCTCTGTGTCTCCAGTTTATTGCAGGAGCACGCGACAGCCTCGGTGCAGCAAAGATTTTCTGCTGAAGGGTCTGAGCTGCACAGAGGGTCCCCACGCAATCGAAAGAAAAGGAATTAAGGGGTTGTCTGGTCTGAGAAAAGGGATATTGAATCTAATCTGAGACGGTGTAATTTGGAAATCCAATTGCAGTTGTCCATCAGCAAAGGCAGCCAGTGGTGAGGGGAGGCAGGAGCTGAGGAGGACCAGAGCCCCCAGCACCAGGGCAGGGGGGGCTCAGCCCCACAGGAGCCCAGGGGAGCCCCGGGATGGTGCAAAGCCTCTGCCACCTGCACAGCCCAGAGTCCACAGCCAGAGCCACAGCCACAGCCAGAGCCCTTCCCAGAGCGTGGCACTGGAGCCCCGCAGGACACACTGCCGTGGATGGAGAGGGAGAAGCAGGAGGGAGGCAGCTCCGAGCTCTCTCCATCCCCGCTCCCCGTCCCGGGAGATGGAGCAGGGGAGCCCTGGCTGCCCCTCAGCACACCCAGCTTGGCTCACAAGGGCTCCCATCCCATCCCATCCCATCCCATCCCATCCCATCCCATCCCATCCCATCCCATCCCATCCCATCCCATCCCATCCCATCCCATCCCATCCCCAGGGCACAGCATGGCTTCCCCTGCACGTCCCACATTGGAGGTGTTTCAGGAGAGACCAGACATTGATTCAACATTTTCTGCTCGAGTTTAACTTGGGCTCAGATTCCTCCTCACATTTCACTTGCCCGGGGTCATTATGTTGATATTTTACCAGAAGCCAGACAGTTTTTAAAGCGCCTGATGGACCCAGTGACCCAAATGAGGCCCTTGGCTAAAGGCTCCCGCACGCCACCTGCAGCTCCGGTGCCCATCCTGCCTCTGCCCCCTGCCCTGGCCAGGGCTGCAGATGCCAAATGTCCGTGACTGCACGCAGGGCTTGGCAGTGAGGACAGATGCAAGCCTGGTTGCAGAGCCCAGCTGCTCGCTGCTGTGCTGGGTGCTGCCCACGGGGGCAGGGGGTGACGGGGCCCCTGAGCAGCCCAGCAGCCTGCCGGGAACCAAAGCAGACAGGCGAGGATGCACCAGGGCCACTGTCCCCTGGCCACCAGCCAGCCCTGCAGCTGCCACGGGCGAGGAAAGGAGGGCACAGAAACAGACTCAGGCTCACTTGTGTCTCCTGCAGGACCTGGGGGCCCTGACGGAACCTCGGGACTGGCTCTGCCCTGATGCAGAGGTGGGAGCAGATGAAACCTCCCTGCAGAACAGCGCTGAGCATCCCCCCAGCAGGAGAGCTGGAGCAGAGCTGCTCTCAGCTATTAGCTCCCCACATGTGCTTTATTTCCTGAATTAAAGAGCAGAATTATAATGAGACTTGACGTTAAATTCCATAAAAAGTCAAGCTAATCAGTGACCAAACCTGTAATTGATTCTTTTGCTAGTTCAATACTTAATGCTACATGTTAAGCAATAGGATTTTACAATTTGCTAGCACTTCACTTACAGAGAATTAAGCAATAAAAATCTATTCAGAGTACAAGCAGCAGGAAGGGAACCACAGCTGCTAATACGTGAACGAGCCAATAAAGTGGTTCAACACTCGCATCAGTATCTTGTTTTTCCGAGTATCTACGCCTGTTTGATAGTGAAACCTCTTTAACACATGCAAGGGAGGTGTGAAAGCCCTCGGGAGGTGATGCCGAGGCGGGCACGCCGTGGATGAGGTGCAGGTGGCAGCAGATCCCTGCCAGCCCTGGGGCTGCAGAGCCGGTGCCAGGCGGGGAGCGCAGGGCACGGCCCACAGGAGAGGCTGGGGCACAGCTGTGCCCATGGACAGGGCTGTGCCCATGGACAGGGCTGTGCCTGCAGGAGAGGCTGGGGCACAGCTGTGCCCATGGACAGGGCTGTGCCCATGGACAGGGCTGTGCCTGCAGGAGAGGCTGGGGCACGGCTGTGCCCATGGACAGGGCTGTGCCCCATGGACAGGGCTGTGCCCAGGTGTGCTGAGCAGTGCCAGCGCAGGGCTGTGCCCGCAGGAGAGGCTGGGGCACGGCTGTGCCCATGGACAGGGCTGTGCCCATGGACAGGGCTGTGCCCCATGGACACGGCTGTGCCCAGGCGTGCCAAGCAGAGCCGGGCACTGAGCCCGGGCACCTGAGCTGCTGCACAGTGAGCCCAGCTCCTGCCAGGCGTGGGCCAGGAGGCTCCACTGGAGGGGACAGCACGGCTGGAAAATGCTGCTTTTTAGAAAACATTTTTTTCAGTCTCCTTGCACTATTTGTTTGATATTATTCTAGGCAAAATTCAGACCAAGGAAACAGATCCCACAGCCATTTCCATAGACAGGTATCAAAATTCAGTTTCAAACAGTTTGTGTTTTAAAATACAAAATCACCCACATCCCTCTTTGCCCAGTTTTCCCACTAAGCTTTCCTCCTTTGGGCTTTTCTTGTGTTTCAGCACAAGTCAAATCCTTGTGTGGGAGCCACGCGGTGCTTCTGCTGAGTGCTCATCCCCCAGCAGTGACAGCAGGTCCCTGGAAGGGAACACTGTCCCATGCTGACCCCAGCAAACCCCTGGACCTGTTTCTCTGGGCTGGAGGGGAACATAGAGAAATGAAACCCCATGAGTGGGCAGAGCACCGGGCTGGGGGCTGTGGCTGCAGGGAGCCCCGAGGAGGGCAGCAGGTACAGGGGGATGGCACAACAGGGCCCCAAGGAGCTGCTGTCACCCCTGTCAGACTGCAGGCAGCACTGCTGGGTTGTGCAGATTATATCTTCAAAATATACCTGGCTAAAGGATTCATGTCTGACAGCTTCAAGTGTTAGACAATTTGTACAGCACAAGAATGTGTCTGAGCACTTGTCACTGCAGACTTGTACAGGGAGCTGTGGCCACACACTGGGCATGCCCTGCATCTGCTGCAGGCGCATCCATCACCTTCCACAGGCACCGTGTGGAAATCACTGTGTGCCCAAGGGATGTGCTGCTGCCACCTGCTCACCTGGCGCCCTGTGTGCATCCCTGCCCCTCACAGCCCTGCCCAGCCATGCTCTCACTGCTGGCAAGGAACAAAAACACAGCTTTGGATGCACTCCTGCTGTCTCCAGGCAAAGCAGAGCGAGCCACTGGAGTGCAGGGCCTGTGCAGATGGGGGGATTGCAATAGCTGTCTGTGCTGAGCCAGGAGCTCTCAGCAGCACCCAAATCACCATCTCGGGTCACTTCTGGTGGACATGTGGAGACTCAGGGCTGCTTCAGGTCTGTCCTTCTGTGCCCAGGCTGGGAGCAGGAGCAGAGCCCAGGGTGTCAGTGTCAGGAGAGGCCAATGTGCCAGCCAGGCCCCAGAGGGCTGCAGCCACTGAGCATTGCTCCACATGGGATGCCTGGAGGGGCAGCAGGTCCAGCTCCACCACTGCCAGAGCTCAGGACACACACTTGGTGTTCGGGCTGAGCCTCTGCTCAAATGCATCCACACTCCTGTGTCATTTCCCCATCCACACTGAACACCTCATCACCAGGTGTCTGCCAGAGCCCTCAACCATGAAATTATATGGCTCTGCCTTGACCTGAGATTTCCCACAGTGACCATCTCCTGCAGAATACACTCTGCAGCTTGGGGGCATTTCTCTGAATCAGCCAACGAAAATTACAGCCCCAAAAATGTGGATCTCTGCTAATTCACTAGGACGCCTCCCAGTTTGCAGAGCAGCCTCAGCACAAGGCCAGGAGCTGGCTGGCTGCAGCAAGGGCTCCATCGGGGCCCTCTCCTGCCCTCAGCACCGCAGGCCCCAGGGGATGCTGCACACACCGTGCTGCCCCTGCTCGTGGCCCCAGAGGGCCCCAGGGAAGGAAGATCCCAACTGCACTGCTCCCAGTTCACACCAGTGTCCCTCCAGCTGAATGTGTGTCTCCTCCTCCCACTGTGCCTGCAGAAACAGGCACCACCTGCAAGGATCCAAACACTTTTATTTGCCCAGCTCCTTCCAGAGGATTTAAGAGATATTAATCTCAAAAGTAAAAACATTCCCTAACGTGGTGTGCTGCAGAGCAGGAGGCAGAGGGACCCCAGAGTCGTGTGCAGGGGCTGGGCTCAGGAGGGCTGCACAGGGCAAGCAAACTGCATCCCACAGGATGTGCCAGAAAACTGGCACCCATTCATTCACCACCCGGGGGGAGAAGAGCCAAGAGAGACCCCCAGGCCCCCACCAGGCAGGGGAGCCCCAAAGCAATGCCCTGGTTCCTGGGGAGGAGAGAAGCCCCTGCTTTTCCCACTGCTCTCAGGTGGCTCCAGCAATCGAGAGGCATCTGATCTTCAGGAGTCTGATAGAGTGAGAACGCCAGTGTCATTACCAAGTTAATTAGAAAAACTCAAATGGAGCTTTAAACATTTTTATAATACATTTGGGTCTTTTTGGCAGGATTATTGCAATCTTTTGGGTTTCCATTTCCCATTAAAGCACTCTCAGTAGTGCACATATAAAAGCCATGTGATCTTGGCTCCTTACTGCCTTTTTTCCCTTCCCCCCCACCCTTTTTTTGGGTAAGATTTATTAAATATTTTAATCAGTTAAATTCTGGCAGCTTAAACATTTTCTTTAATAGCCTTGTTAAATGTGGATTAGATTTAAAATCCCTGCCTCTGAACTCTGAAGCAGCAGTATTTATATGCAATGTTAAAAAAAATTAAAAGCTTTACAAAGCAGTAATTACTCCTTTGCTGCAGGAGGAGGAGAGATTGACTTTCTAAGTTATTTTTAGGCAAGTTTACCAGTCTCACCACTCCAGACAATAGTACACAAGCATCATTTACTCTTCCTGAAGGATTCCCTTCAAGGAATGTCAAGGTGTGGCATGCCTTAGATGCAAAGCCCACGCCTCCAGCTCGGGTTTGGTTTTGTGCCACCAGAAGCAGCAGCAGCCCTGCAGGACTCTCTGAGCCCCAGGCACAGCAGCCCTGTCCAGGTGAGCAGGTGCCCAGTGCCAGGGCAGCCCAGCAGCCCTGGGCCCCTCCATGCCCCCTGTCTCACCAGGCCCCGGCGCTCCCATCGGAGCTGCAGCCCTGCTGGGCCGCACTGAAAGCCCTCAGCAGTGCTGCTGGAAGGATGAGCTTTGCTGAGGAACAGAAGGTACCTTTGGGAGCCTTACCTGGGTTTTAATGAAGCTTTTTGCCATTGAATGTAAGTCAATTTTCTTGGAGTGATTACCCTGTCTCTGGAGGGTATTGTAGGAATAGGTAAGAACTAGAGAGGGACAGGAGTAATATCAAGGACTAGAACAATTCTCAAGTAAGGAGAGACAGAAAAACAAGGCAGAAACAGAATGAATAAATAATAAATGGTCTTCAAGAGACAGGCTGGGAGCTCCTCTTATCCCACTCTCATAAAACAGAGGAAATATGATGTTGAATTAAAAGGTGGAATAAAAGGTAAACACTTTCCTCATGTGAGCTGTAACCAGTGCATGGTCTCAGGCACTCCCCAGGGAGCTTTGGCTCTGGGATGCAGAGAAAGAACCTGGGATCCGCTGCTGCCTTTGGTCCAGGTGGCAAAGCAGCTCCCTGCTGCAGCAGAGGCATCTCCCCAAGCTGAAACTCAGAGCTGGGGTTTTGGGTGAGGGCCCTGCAGCCAAAGGGTGATGTGCGGGAGGGACGCTGTGCCAATGCTGTGCTCCCGCCCTGGGGTGCCAGCTGCCATCCTCTGGGCCTGCAGGGATGTTATGGAGCCACAGGTAAAACACAGGAGCAAACAGATGAAGAAGGGCTCATGCAGGAAGAGGCCATGAGCAGACCCTTCCTTCCTTCCTTCCTCTGAAGCTGGCTCCTGGGGACGGGACCTCAGGGAACAGGAACTCCTCTCAGTTCTGCACCAGAGAACGAAGACTTTCTCCTTTTAAAATTCATAAAACAATGCAGACTGTAAGCTACAAACTGTGGAGCTCCTATTTACATATATCACTGCAAGAACCACAGTGCTCGTTATGAATTATTTAGCATGATGCACTCTCAAACCAGCCCTGCTTGCTCCGTGGCCTCCTCTCAATGAGGCCTTCGTGGCAGAGGGGTCAGTAATAACAGGTCACTTAACTGTAAATAGAAGTGACACTGGGAGATATGCTGGAGTATTTATGTGTACTGTTGTATTACTGTAAAACTGTGTTCATGGAGATCGGCTCCTCACATGTTTACTTGCCATGCAAAAATGTGTTTAGCAAAATGCCCCTGCACAGGTGATGCCCAGCAGGTGTGGCTGCTCCGTGCTGTGCCTGTGCCCTGGCTGGGCACTGCCATGGCTGGGCACGGAGCTGCTGTGCCCTGGGGCAGCTCGGGGCTGCTGCCCCTGCCCAGCCCAGCCCTGCAGGCCCAGGACAGGCACCACAGCCACGGAGAGCTGCCAGGAGCAGGGATAGGATGAAACATTTTGTGGCAAAGAAGCCAATTTGCTGACAGTGAGTTTGGTATGCCAATTTATTTTGCTTTCAAAAGAACAGCTTTTTAAGGAGTTTTGGTGTTTGTCCACCTGATGCCTTTAATGTTCTTAAAAAGAACAAATTCAGTAAGGATGTTAAGTTCTTCATTTTGGACCAAATTAAGCACTTCCCCATACAAAAAGGCTGCCCTTTGTTGTGTGTTTTATGGTACTCTCTGCTTTGTAGAAGTTTTTGAAAAATCATTTAATGTCAAGCTAATGTTTCTGGGCTTTTTGAGCTGCAAGCAAATAGAAAAATCAGGTTTTTGCTTCCCAGGAACTAAATCAGGTTTTTACTTGCCCAGGAAGCTCTTTCCCACCTGACAGCTCCTCCTCCCCTCCCTGCCTGCACCCTCCATCCATCCCATGCACCAGTGAGCCCAGCTCAGGGGCGCTGCAGCTTGCTCCTGCATGACCCAGGGCCTGGGCCCCAGGGACAGCGGGGACCCTGCAGCCTTCAGCCAGGCAAGGCTCCCACTGCCTTGGCCTGCAGCAGGCCACAGATTCACTTGCCATCCATGGGATCAGCCTGCATCAAGAGTTAAACTGCTGCCCAGCAGAGCTCCACTGTCAGGGGGCGATGCTCCTGGGATCATCCTGGGTGCCAGGGCACGCAGAGGAGCACGGGATGAGGGTCCTCAGTGCCCAGCACGTCCCTGTAGAGAGGTACCCCTGCTCCCGTGTCCCCAGAGGATGCAGCAGCCCAGACTTGCTTTTCTCCGTGCCTTTGCAAAAGGCTCCTAATCCCAAATCCCTGGGGGCAGTGCCAGCATCTCCCTGCAGAGGCCCAGGGCTGGCTGCTGCCTCCCTCCTGGCCTGGCAGGGCGGGCACTGGGGCTGGGGCTGCCCACCACTGTGGCACAGGGCTGGGATCCCTCACACCCAGCAGCAGCCCCTTCCCAGCGCTCAGTGTGGCTGTTCCCAGGAACTGTTATTAGCTCAGTATGGGAGGTGATAATAACGAGCCATTAATGGGAATCTGTTGGAGTGCCACTGTGTGGCAGGATCGTAAATTAATGGTCATTTCATTTATTGTCATTTTACCCATAACAAGATGCTGATTTTCCTCCTGGGACAGCGAAATTGATCTGTAAGAGCCATAAATCCTCCCCCGTGGTGTGACTGGAGCAAGGTGCAGGATTAACAGGCTAATGGCAGAGACGTGGAAGCTCATGAATCACGTGGCAGCGGGAGGAGAGGGCTGGCATCACACTGGCTCCTGTGCCAGAGCTCTCTGCAGGCTGACAGCGAGGTGTTTCGGGCATCAGATCAAGAAGATCCAAATATCCCTCCGTGGCTTGTATTTTCTGTTAATGGAAAATTTTTAAAGGCAAACCAAAATGGTTCAGGACACCTGGTCACCTTCACCCCATCAGGGGTGTCCCAGACAGATGCTGCCTGCACACCAGCAGCTCAGGATCAGACAGGAAGAGGATTGATGGCTTCTGTAGCCTTTACCTGGAGCATAAAACAAAAACACATTGAAAATTTATAGCACGCATTGAGCTGAAATTCTTCCTCTGCTTTGTGTTCCCTGCTGTTCCCTGGACCCCCAGGCAAGCACCTTTACTCAGTGGAGAAGTCTGGCTTCACAATAGTGATGCCTGGAAATAAAAATTAAGAAGACAAAGTTTCTCATAATTAAGTCTTTGAATGGGAGAAGGCATTGGACCTGTTAGGGTCCACACTCCTATCTCTACCCACCCTCACTCCTTACCTCCTTGCGTGGTCAGGGCAGGATGTGGCACCAGGGCTGACTGGGCAGAGCTCCCTGCCCTGAGGGATCCTTCAGCAGAGAAAGGCAGTGGGGAAGACACGCCTGGGACCCTCTGCTGCTCCCAGGAGCCCTCTGCAAGCCCTCTCCTCCTGCAGAAAGGTGTTTAGAAGGCCTAACAGTGATCTGGACCTTCTCCTTGTGTAATTCAGCAGAGATATAATTTTAAATATAGCTATTTTTCTCACTCAGATACCAGAAATATTAACTGGCCAAACTTTGCTGTGGCTGTCACCATCCTTTTAGCAGTGTGATTGCCAGCAGGGATTTATTGTCCTCCCCGCACCTGGGTTATTTGAGTTTTGCTTTGCTGCAGGGCCAGGGCAACAATAAATTTCCTTCTCCTCTGGAACATGCTCTAACCTCTCATTTTCTAATAAAGTGTTAAACCTTGGAGCAACCACACTGGCCTGGTGCTGGAGAGGAGTTCCAGCTAAGCCAAGGAAGTGCCCGTTGTGGGCAGGAGGTTTGGGGACCAGGACAGCTCTTCCCGCGGTGGCTGTCATGAATTCCGGCTTCTCTTTGCTGGGAGAGCCCCCTCCCCAAGCAGAGGCCGTGTCCTGCTCTCCCTGGCAGCCCCAGGCAGCAGAGGGGCTGAGGGCACCGAGGAGGGGGTGCAGGAGAGCCCCCCAGGACAGCGGCACAGGGAGCAGCTCCAGAGAGCCCCCAGCCACAGGGGCGTCCCCAGTGCAGCCCAGGGAAAGGTCACATCTCCATCAACTGCATCGTTATTGCAGCAATGGGTATGAAACTGCATTTCCAGAGCCCTGCCCTGCCCAGCCAGCCCACAGCAGCCGGGCCTCAGCCAGGGGTGCAGGGACAGCGAGAGCAGCTGCAGCACTGAGCCCATCCACCCCCAGCACGGGGCTCAGGCTGTCGAAGGGGTCCCAGCCAGCAGCCCACCCCCCACCATCCCAGCCCTTGTGCTCCTGCAGGGCTGCAGGATGCGGCAGCAAGGCTGATGGGTGGGCAGGGGGTGCTGCATCTGCTGCTGCTCTGTTACAGAGCCAGAGCTGGCTGCAGCACCAGGTTCCACTGGCTGGGCTGGTTGGTGACTTATGGCAAGGAGCCGTGTTCTGGAGATATGATTTTTCCAATATATTCTGTTTGGATTGGCAAGTTGGTCTCACTCTTTCTCAACTGACTGATAAAGCACTAGACAGGGGATTAGTCCTCTTGGAAGCTAAAGAAAGAGGTAATTTGGGTTGTTTATAGCCTGCAGGGGTAGAATCAAAATGTACAATACTGAGAGAGTCAAACTTTTACAGCGTATGGCAGAGCCATAACTCAGAGCAAGTATCACACATTACAGTCCTGTGAAATGCATTCCCGTGACAAAAGGCTGGAAAGGCAGAAAGAATGAGAGGAATTAATCTGTTCTTGGGACAAATATTGTAATGAAGACAGGAAATGCCAAGCAAACTATCCCCCACCCAGTTCAGTGCTGGAATTTGAGTGTTTAGCCCAGAAGTCCTGGCCCTGTGCTTTGAGCAGTGTTGGAAGCAGCCCCAGCCCCAGTGTCTCTGCGGTGTGGGCAGAGGGGAACCCTAGCTTGACCTTGGCTTTTCTGCCCTATAGGAGTAACAGCTTTCCCTCAACTGGGTTTTGCTGGATTTCCATAGCTATTAAATCTAATTGCTGAGATAGAGTTATAAAATTATAATTTTAACCATGCAATTTAGATGGAGTAACCGGTCGCCTATTTCTGTGATTATCCCTGATTATTAAATGAACAGCTGCCTCCAAATATGTTTGCAACAAACTAATTCAATGAGTGCATGTGCCTGAATATTCATGGCCCTTATTCGCAGCACAGACTTTTTCACTGTGACTTTAAAAGTTAATTTATCCTGGCAATTTAAATAAATCCACTTCCATCAGCCTGGGTTGAAGCTCCAGAGTGTGACACGGAGTTTGGCAGCGAGGAAGGTGTCCCAGCCCTGCTCGGCGGGGCTCGCACACACACCAGCCCAGTGTCAATGCCAGCCTTCTCCCCTGTCTTGTTTGCGGGTTTGACAACTCTTCTCTGCACAGAGCTAACGCAGTGTGACACTCCACAGTCTGTTTGGTTTAGCTTTTCCACTAAAATCTGCAGCCATGCCAAGCAGTGGCGAGATAGCCCGCCCTCCCCAAGCACTGGGATGTGGGTACAGCTGGCTGGCACAACAGCCAGCCGAGGCTCCCCCGCTGCCAGGCCAGCCTGGGCTGGGAACAGCGCCCTGCAGCTCACAGGAACTGAATTCTCCTCCTTGCTGTGGCCTTGCATTGCCACCAGCCACAGCCAGGGCGGAGGGGCCAGCAGCATCCCGGGCAGCCAGAGCTGTCTGCAGCCTGCAGTGTGCCAGGGTGGCTGTGGGGCAGCCATGGGGCACGGCACCACACACTGCGGGGCAAAGATGGCAATGGGACACGGTGCAAGTGACTCCTGCCACTTTGGCCATCTCCTGTGGCCCCAGCCAGGGGCAGGCAGCACAGACTGGGGCAGAGCTGTGTCAGGGTCTGGCTCCCCGTGGGACAAATGCTACTGTCCCCAGCCTGGCCTGCAAGAGCACTAAATGGATTTCTTGGCCTTAAATCTCCATGCACTCTCCAGAGCAAGCTGCAGTGCTACTGACCACAGGAGCATTTTAATAATAGCCACAGCATGATACAGACTGCTTAGAAACCTGAAAGTACTGCCTGAGTGAGTGCCCAAGAACTGTTATTTCATCTGATGCTGCTGGTATCATGAAGCTCTGGAACTTCCCCTGGGCTCCTCCAGCCACAGTGGCAGCGTGCAGCCTCTGCACCCCAGCAGAACCCTCCTGCGCTTGGGAATGTGCTAAGCTTTACATACTTACTGGAGAGAAACAGCAGCTGCTCAGGAGGCGAGCTCAGCTCCCAGGACACATTTCTGAGGTGCCTATTAGGCAAATGCAGGCAGCACATGCCTGGCTTCTCCAGGCAATCCATCCATCCCGCCCGTGTGGAAGATCAGCAGCCACTCCACTGGAACAGGCGCGCACCAGCCTGGAACACCAGGCCTAGTTGGGGCAGTGACTTGTGCAACCTCTGTGTGCAACAGCTTCCTCACATCCCCACTGACATGTCCTTTGGCAAGCAACCACCTTAAAAAAAAGGGCTGTTTAAAGCTTTTATTAAAAATCCAAGAAAAAAAAAAAAAAGAGAAGAAAAATCTGTTAAAGCATTTGAAATGTAAAGTAGGGCTTTCATTTCAACAGCATCCCTGCTGCCTTTTGTCTCTTCCTGTACAGAGGTTTCACAAAAAGAGCCATAGTTTGACAGATGTTCAGATACTATTAAAGAGGGCAACATCTGATTGTGGGGGGAAAGAAGCAGTTCAGCTGAGCCAGGCCAGAGCTGTTGGAGTGTGCCTGGCTGCTCTGCAGAGCCAAACACCAGAATGAGGGAGGCTCAGAGGGGCCTGGCAGCCCCTGCTAGAGAGAGGAGCCCATTGCACAGCTCCTGGAGCCCCGCAGGTCCTCGCAGGGGACATCAGGGTGTCCTGGGCTGGGTCTGGGTGGGGGTCCCCCAGCTCTGGGGCTCCCATGGCTCTGACAGTGCTGCCTCCCCCTCATTCTGAGGGTGCCTGACCCTGGGTGCTGAGGCTGCATCCCTTGGGCTGTTTGCCGTGGGTGGGCACAGGGACAGGCTCCGAGAGATTGCCCTGCTGCTGGGCTCTGCTTGTCCCAGGCGTCACCTAAGGACACTTCCAAAGATCCGCATGGAAACTCATCCCTGCGCACCAGTCCCTATGGGAGAAACAAAGCTCCTCCTCGGCCCCTGTATGGCTGCTCTCAGCCCCGTGTCCCTGCTCTGTGGGGCTGTACCCATGGGCAGGGCAGCAGCAGGCCCTGCCCTGGCACCTTTGGGTGCCTGCCCTGGGAGAGAGGTTTGGCAGGGATGCCACTCTCTAGCAGCTGGGGAGGCAGGAACAGGCACCAAGGAATGCTCCTGCTGCTCTAACAAGGAACAATAGATTAAAAAGCTAGTTAAAAATTCATCCAGGAGAGGCAGAGTTTCCCAAGCATATCAGAGTTAATATTTATAAAGGGGATTGTTGCTCAGTCTCAATTATCCTAAAAGCTTGGTACAACTGATGCATTGGAGAAACTACGAACACAGACTTGTCAAGGGAAAACCATTCCCTGTGACCGCTAACAAAATGCAATCAGATCTACAGCATGTGGAGCCAATTGATTTTCAACAAGACCTACAATGTAAACAAATGATTGATTTTCAGCGCTTTCATTTCTGAGCAAGCAGCCAGACACCTCTCCAGCTCCCGGTGCAGGTGAGGCTGGAGGTAAACACGGCTGCAGTGGGGCAGCTGCAGCACTTTCATCACCACAGAACAGCAGGAGCTTTGATTTTTGTTTCCCCGGCCCCTTAAGCAGCCACTAAATAATGAACAATTCCTCATGCAAGCAGCCCCCGGTCATGTGAAACCCTTCTGCTGCCAGTGGTCATGTCAGAGCACATTCTGCCTTCAACGGGAGTCAGGAGTTTTTTATTGCTTTTGCATCTTGAGTCCTGTGATGTTTCCAGGTTCGCTCTGATTTACTCGAGGCAGATGAGACAGGAATATCTCCAGGAGCTTTATCCCTGCTCTGTCAGTGCTGCAGCAGCGCTGGTGTGTGTCTGTGCCAGGCGTGCAGAGGCTGCCCAGAGCCCTCCCCTCTCCCTGTGAAACCAATAAGCCATACTCCAGTGCACAGTGGCTGCTGGACCATGCCCCTGGCTGTGTCAAATTAAACCTCAGCCCAGCACGGGCAGGCTGCCAACATCAGCCCCTGTCCCTGGGCAGGGTGGGCACCGGGGGCTGGGGCTGCAGCTGCCAGGGCAGCACCCAACCCCAGCAGAGGGGCACAGGACCCCAGGGTGTCCCCCACGGGCACATCTCCTTTCCCCCCTCATTCACGCCCCTGGTTGCCCCCTCCAAACGGTTTTGGTGCCAAGGAGGCACCAGTGGGCTCCCCCACCCTCCAAGCCCTGCTGGAATGCTGTTAGGACTACTGATGGAGTAATGGAGGGGAAACGTCACATCTCCATGAACTGCCATAATTATTGCAGCACTAGGTATAAACTGCATTTCCAGAGCTCTACGACCTGCCTGTTTCTGCCTCGTGTGCAGAGGGATGAGCCCTCTGGTGCTCCTGCAGCACAGGGCTCCGAGGGTCCCAGGCAGGAGGAGCCACTGCCCCATCCCCAGAGCCCCTGGGAGCAAGGGCCTGGAGCTCTGCTCTCCCAAAGGTGCCAGCCACCTCATGCCAGCAGAGAGAGCTGCCCTCGGGGCTGGGGGCCTGTAGGCAGCCAGTCTGGGTGTGCAGCTCCTTCCCTGCAGAGCAGGAACAGTGTGGGGCCGCTGCCTTGGATGTCCGTCTTGGGGTACAGCTGCCCTGTGGCCACGGAGCCGAGTCCTTCCCAGAATCAGCCTCCTCCTGCCAGATCTCTGGGGCTGGGCAGGGTTAGGGTTGGGGTTAGACCCCCCATGATCCCGGGGGGGGTCCCAGAGCTGGGGGCTCCCCACCTGGCCCCCCAGTGTGCCTGTGGTGGGCTGTGTGCTGTGGGGAGGGCTGGGCACGCCAGGCACAGTGCCTGCTCCTGGCACCAGGGGCTGGCACCAGTCCCTGTGAGTGGGCGCGAGTTCCTCCTGAAACACAAACAAAGGAGGCTTGCGTGGGCACTGACAGATTCCTGCGCATAGAGGGACTCCAACAGGGCCAGGAGTGCTCCTGTTTAAAATTAAAATGGTCTTTTCAAAGCAAATTAAAACTCGTGAAAGCAACCACAAACATCTGTGATCTCCTCACAAAGGCCTTCCTGGCTATTTAAGAAATGACCCTGTGCCCATTATAGTATCAGCATAATTCTGCCTCTTTATTTCAAGCTTGCAAGATATTTATATTTTAAATAATTTTTACATAGTTCAAATGTGAATCAAAAGCTGGTTTTCCTGCTTATGTATTAATTGCATGTGTGGGTCCAGTGCTAAGCCTTATTGCCATGTAATTTGTACAACGTAATTAACCATGTAGAAACCATATTACGTTATGTTTGGAAGTGTTACATCCAGTTAATCTAATTGACTAATAACATGTTTTCATTTAGCAGCACGTACTGTATTTCCAGTGATTGAATTAATGTCATGTTAACGGCTGCTTTTTGCAACAACATTTGGCATAAATTGCATTAAAAATTGATGTTCGTACAAATGTATTTTGAATACAGCTCAGCATGTGGCCTGGGAAAACACTCCTGCTGTTTATAAAATCAGCTCCACTTATGAGTGCACTCCGAGGCACAGCGCTGCTGGCACTGCTGCCCTGCCCGTGCACTGGGACCCCCGGACCACTGTCCCCCCGTCCCACCCCGTGTCTGAGCCACCCCAGCTGTGATACAGATTCCTTGGGCTGGCAGTGCCCGGGGCTACCCCTTGTGATGGGTTTTACAAGGACTCTCTGTTGCTGAGATTGTGATGGGCAAGCTCCGGGCTGTGCTGGGAGAGGCAGACCCAGAGGCAGCCCCTGCCATGCCCTGGGTGAGCAGGACGGGCACGGGCCCCACGACCACCTCCTGCCTCCCGTCCATGCTCACAGCTGCCCCCAGGGCGGGGGCTCCGTGCCCCTGCAGCCAGGAGACTCTCGCTCACCTGGATTTGCTGTGGGAAACAATGGGATGGCAATGCCCAGACCACTGTCCACCCTCTGGAGGGGCCAGAACGGCCATGGCAATGCCCATTGCACACAGCCAGGCCCGTTGTGCCCAAGTCTGTGGCCACATGCCCAATGAAGGAGCCCAAGGCTCTCCCTGCTTCTCTTTGACAGATTAAAAATCCTGATTTTTTTATTCTATACCCATCAGTGTATTCTGTTTCTGCTGGGATAGAGGGAGTTGGTTTAAGATACTTGTGAAAGCAAAGCTAAAAAAGAACAGGAAAATTGTTGTTGGCTGTGGTGGCACTTGTCCAAAGCCAGGAAAGCAGGAAAACAAGGCACAGATATATTTGTGCTGATGGCAGCTTGATGTCTTGTTTCCTCGTAGACATTTGCCATGCCATTGCAAAACCACATTTTGCCCACCTCTATAAGCACCACTCTGGTAAACGGGAGGGGCTGTAAAAAACGCCACAAGTGGTCTGTGAGCCAGGGAGGCTTCACAGCTTTGTGGGGGAGAAAGTTTCCCTTCCTGCGTTTGCTGTCTTCTTTGCAGGCTATAGAGGCTCCACTCTCCATCTCTCCTGCAGCTGCTGCTGATGAGCTCCACGGGTGAGCATCCTGAGGAGGGTGACTCGCTGGAACCCCGCTCCTGCTGCCCACGTGCAGCTGTAACCCTGCACAGGAGCCACCAGAGCTGCTGCCAGGGCAGTGGCACCTGCAGCCCCTGCTGCGATGGGACAGGGGCAGAAGGTGCAGAAGGCAGTGCTGGGCAGCACAGCGCAGAGCAGCAGGACAGCCTGTGCCTCCCTGCATGGGGGCTGTGCGATGGAGCTCAGCCAGGAGTTCAGCATTCAGCCGGGAATGCTGCTCTCAGGAGCCATCCCTGTGCGTTTCAAAGACAAAACATAGACTCAAGCTCCACCTTGGAATCAGCACAAAGAGGAGTTACAGCCTTGGCTCATGGCAGTGTACCTCATTGGACCCCAGTGTGTTATTGCATCCCACCAACAACCTCTGAGAAACAAAACCATAACCAGAAAGAAGCTTAAATCACAGAACCTCAGAGCAATTAAAAGTCATGTTCATACAGAGCCATTAGCCCTGATTCTCACACTCTTTACATAGGAGCAGAACATAATAATAATTTCCAATTAAATTATGCTTCTCCAAGGTGCATTAACCACTTTTATCCATCCGATTAATTGGATGCATCTCTGCTGCATGGAGCAGTTACACCGCTCTAGAGGGAAAGCAGACAGTTAATAACACCTGCTGCTGTGGTGCTAATGTAGGAATGCTCTGCTGCCAAACCCACAGGCACATTCACTGCAAACTGCCCAGCCAAACACAGCTCTGTGGCTCCCTGCTCCTGTGCTGTCCTGTGCTCTGCTCACCCCTACAGTGTGACAAGGGATGCACCAGTCCCTGGGCTTCACACCAGCCCTTGGACTCCGGTCCCCTTCCTCCCAGGACACGGCACCTGGCGGTTCTGTGGAAAGCAGCAGCTTCTGTGAGGAAAGTGCAGAGGGCCCAATTTATGCAGGGAGAGCTAGCCCGCTGCCATGACCCAGGGATGAGAGTTTATTAATTGAGAGGGATGTATGTTTCCATGCAAATTCTTTGGGCACCCAATTGTTCAGACTCCTGAGTGAGAAATGAAGGCAGATTCCTCGCAGGCAGCAAAAGTGATGTTTGTGCAACACAGCAGCAGCAGCAGGGCCGCATGTGCCTGAAATACTGTGAATACTGGGACACCCAGACGTGTGTGGTGGCCTGAGTGTGTCTGCAGAGAACTCACAGACACGAGGGCAGCTGCACCTGGGATGGAGCCCCAAGGGGCCTTCCCACAAAGAGGTAAGCAGAGATCTTTAAAAGAATTGTCTGCTGACCTTGGGGCTTTGTAAATCAGATCAGTATGGTTCCATGAGCCCCATCCCATGAGTGCAGTTCCTCTGTGGGAGCGACCACCTGGACATCCCTTGGGGACTGAAGTAATCTCCTGTGACAGGAGGCAGTGCAAGCATGCAAACAGCCAGGTGCACCCAGACGTGTTGAAATAAACAGGAATGGGACAGAGACAGCCCAGACCTGAGAGGCAGGAGTCTTTTCTAGGAGGCCTGCTGAGTCTCTGACCCGAGCTGGAGGGGAGGTGTTGGGGTGGCAGAGGTGTGTGTGTGCCCGTGCCCACGCTGCAGGGACAGCAGCATTCCCACTCATTCTCTGCAGGCACGGATAACATACTCTCAGGAGCATGCAGTTATCAAAATGTTATAAATTGCTGCCTTTTAAATAGTGTGGTAATTTGCTAGTCCATTACAGGAGGAGTTGTAGGATACAAGGAGCACGCTATGAAAAATTGAGCCTTCTGCGTCACGGCTGACCTCGGCAGCTGCGGTGCTCTCAGAACCGCTCCGTTGTGTCAGCTTGCCCTGAGCAGTTAGCCGCCCATGAGCACTGTCAGCGTGTCGCCGTGCCCAGAGGACAGCGGGCTGGCGCTTCCCTGCCCCAATCCCTCTCCAGGGTCCTGCGGCCCGGCTCAGTCACCGGGAGCTGGTCCTGGCAGGAACCGCAGCGGCCCCGGAGCCGCCTCTCCTCTGCAATCGGCGCGTTTGTACAGCCGCCACTGCGAGCTGCACCGCCTCGTTTTAGCCCAGCGGTTTCATTCTCTGAATTCCTCAGCCTCGGGAACAATCCTTTCTCGTGAGAAGCAGTGCTTCTGGGGCAGTGCTGCTGCCCCTGCTCTCTGGGCAGAAGGCAGCCTGGTGCCCTGGTGCTTCCCAGCTGCACGGGTTGCTCTGGGGCTGGGATCGCTGTGCTCTCATTCAGCGGCAAACTCAGCTGGACATTCAGCTCGCACCAGGAGAATTAGGTTCATTATGCCAATTTTGTGCAAGGCAAAGTGATACGTCTCCTAACCCACGTTTGATTTCTCAGCAAAAATTCCTCTGAAACTAAACTTCCCCTTCATTTTATGTGCTTAGATATTTTCTCACAAGCTGCAGGTGAAATCCATGTCCTGGCACACACATAAAAGCAAATGCAGAGGGAATGTGTCCTGGCAATATACGCATCATCCCTGGAGATATATATTTTCTTGCTGGGAGGAAATGCACAAACACCAGCTACTATTTTTTCTCAATATATATACACCTCTCAGGACAAAAATAAACATGTGAACACAGGACATGCTACTCCCAGGCTTTCTGCCCAGAGCCAAGCTGACAACCAGCAGTTTAGAGGAAACTTGCACACAAGTTACGCTCAGCCAGCTCATTAAAAACACATCAGGGAACCTCCAGTACCCTGGGAACCCCAGAAGCAGTTTCTGATCCTATCACACAAAACACACGGGCTGCTGCCACTCTGCTCTAGCAAAACCCTTCAGAATGGGAAACGCAAGAATGGGTGGCACCAACATGGGCCAGAGGCTGGCGCAGCCCAGAAGGGCCCCTCCAGCCCCACTGGGCACACGGTGCGCCTGCTCTCCTCCAGGGAGGAGCCAACCCTTCCACCGTGGGGGCTGTCCTGGGCCCTGGGGGTGCGGGACAGCCGCGAGCGGGGCAGGAGCTCCCTGTTTGCCTCCTGCACATCACATTCCTCACAGGAACACCATCAGGGAGCTTTGTGGGATCGTGAACATGAATTGCTTTGACCTCACTTAGTCTGATATGGTAGAGTATTAAATCTCTATTTTTCAAGCATTAAGCCTGTGTAATAGAAGGATGCTGTGAGCAATTTGCAGTAAGATGAAGGGATATTACTGTCCTGGGAGACAGACAATCCAACCACATCCACAAATTGATAACAGAGATAGTGGCTTAGGTTCATGCTAGCTATTAATTAAGGGCATGTTTTATGTGGAAGACAATAGCAGCTTACACTGGCAGGTACTGGCTGGCTCCTCTCCCCTGCGGTGAGCGGCGCTCCCCGAGCTGGAGCGCAGCCAGCTGGGTTCACACCTTGCTGAACCACAGTTCACACGTGTACATTTGAATTTTTGACAGGCAAAATTAATTTCTCAAGCCTTTAGCATTCGCAGCTCCAAGAGCAGCTGTTGTGGCTGAGGAGCGGCCGGCAGCTGCTGGAGCTGTGCCACCAGGAGCAGTGTGCTGGCCCTCCTTCCAGGGACACTCAAAGGCTGGGCCAGCCCAAAGAGCCAGGGCGCTGACAGCTCTCACATCTCTGGCTGCTAATGAGCACTAACCATGTCCCGAGCTCTTCCTGTGCCCCCAGAACCCACTGCCTCGTTAGCTGGCTGATCCACAGCTCTTAGCAAAGAAATCCAATACCCAGTTTCACTCTTCTCGTCTTGGCTGTGGCAGCATCCCACTCAGCTGCCACCCTCTCCCTCTCAGCAGGTTGGTGCTTCCTAGCCCCTGTGGCAGGACTCTCATCTCACATCCACTGATTAACTTAGGATGATTACACAGCCACTAATTTTGTCCAAATTACCAACAGAGTATTATCCTTTTACAATCTTTCTCTCCTCGCCCTAGAATTTAGCAACAAGCCTGCAACATGCCCTGACAGCTGACCCCCGTGCTGGCACAAAAGACCCACCGTGGCTCCAGCTTTGCTGAACAAACCCTCTGCCCAGCCTCAGACAGGTTTCCTGAACAGGGCAAGCCCATGCAGGGACATTTGCCCTTGGGAGTTGGCAGCCCCCCATGGCACAAGGTGAAACATTACAGAGGGCAAGAACCAAGAGACCCCAAGGTGTATCCCTGGAGCCTGATGGAGCTGATCCTGTCCAGCTGGTGGAGCCAAGGTACACAGCAGATCCAGAGCAGCAGCAGCGCCACAGTGTCCAAGTGCTCTTCTGGAGAAGGTCTTCCCAGCAGATGCTGCAAAGCCAAACAGTGCAGGTCAGCCATGGGAAAGAGCACAGATAAACCAGGGGGCTGGTCTGGGGAGACAGAAGAGGTTTATTTTTTTCAGATGGGCCAGAGAACAGCTGGAGAATTGATGAGGTAGCAAGGACAGGAGATGGCTCCAGGCTCCTGCCAACACATTAGAGCCCCTGTGCTGGGCCACAGGCAGGTCACACACACACCTTTCTGGAAAGCTGTGTTCAGAGATGGGCAACTCTTGGCAGGAAGCAGCAACCCTTCCAAACCATGGCAGCTCCCTTCCCTGGCCATTGGTTCCCAGAGACACCTTCAGACCCAGGGCAGGCCCATGAGCTGCACAGACCTGCTCAGGCAGGCAGGGAGCTGGGTGGGGGCTCTTGGAGAGGGGTGTGCTGGTCATGGTGAGAAATGGAAAAATTGACAAAACAAAGGGAAGGAAGGACAAGTGGGAAGTCTGGCCACTGAGGATGGAAGGAACAGCCCTCACAGTGGGAGTTCACAGCTGCAGACATATCTGGCCACAGGTTCACCCTGTCTGCTGGGTCTCCTTTAAATGCTCGATGCAAATGTCCTTATGAAGCCAGAACATGTCCCGGGCTGAAGGGACCCTCCACCCAGCAGGTGTGACACACCTGGCACCTTAGCCACATCCCCACGCTCTCTGGAGCCAGTGTCTGTACCACACCCAGCATCCCAGGCTGCCTGCTCCAACCCAGCTGCATGTCTGATCTAGGGTGAGAAATTTCTCTTTATACCAGGCTGTCTATTCAAGTCATAAAAATAGGCTTTTTTTCCTTCTGTAAGTGCAACACTTTTCATATTTTTACTTCCAGCTGTCTAGATAGTATTTCACTTTTTTCATTTCTAGTACTCGCTCTCAGTTATTTAATGTGAATTTCTAGGGCACGGTGCCCTTAGCAGACATCAGAGCAATATAACACAAGAAATCAGATATACACTGTTCTAGGGGAAGGCAGGAACAAAAAGACAAACTAGGCTCTTAATACATATGGTGCTTTTGATTCATGGAATATAGAAAATTGTATTTGATTATATCTGTAATGGATCCTCATAACTTTAGATTAGGCTTATGCTGATGGCCCAACTAATGGACAGTTTATTGCGGGAATAGATTTCATCCTATCATATTTTTTCCTGGTATCAATTACTTGGGATGCTTAAATGTCTCATTTCTGTCGATGTTTATTGCTTAGTTTTCCTTTCTAAGAAAAGCCTGCATGCACACAATGCCCTGGTGCTGCTCTAAGGGGCAAGGAACCGCAGGGCTGAGCCCTGGGGCCCAGGAACCCCCATCACCTCTGGCTGTGCAGGCAGGAGATCCCCTCGGGAGCCCACAGCTGCTGCCACCACTGTGGCACCGAGCTGCGAGGGACAGCAGCCAGCCTTCCCTTAGCACACGGGTGCTGCTATTGGGAAAAAATAATTAAAAATTAAAATACTTATCAAATTTACCTGTCTCAAAAGCCAAAGGACTGTGTGGGATTGCTGCCACAAAGTCAACAGCAGAGCTGATGATAAGAGAGGTTGGAAGTAAAGATGGTTTGGTGGAGATAATCTCATTTGCTGTCAACTGAAATGGTAATATTATTAATAACAACAACAGTAATAATAATTTCAACAACAATTATTAAGTAATAATATTATGAAACTCTGAAGAAAAATGCTTGTTTCCCAGTAGAGAGTTTAGGAGGCTGTTGAGGCACCAGAGATATTACTTATTGATCCCAGAGCCAGAAGGCAAAGAGGCTAGTGGATTTCTAAATTTTTTTTTTTTTTTTGCTTTGCCTAGCTGTAATCACACCTGAAATCCTATCCAAAAAAAAAGAAAACTGAAACAAACAAAAACCCCCAAAGAAATATAAACCCCCTCAAAACATAAAAAACTTCTAAGCAAAGAACAGTAACAGAAAATACCAAATAACACAAAAAACAAAAACCCAAAAAAAACCCCCCAAATAAAACAACAAAACACAAAAAAAACAACACCCCCAAAAAAATCCCCAAACCCTAACAAACAAAACAAACTTGGAGAGATATATACCACCTTTGTCCCACGTTAAATACAGCTGTTTGACACCAGTGATATCAGACTGATCTCTGCTATTTACTTTACACAAGTGTGCCTTGCTGCACTCCAGAGTTGATCTGCCAGCCAAAGGAGGGCCATGAGGTTCATCTCCCTGAAGAGCAGCAATCCCACATCAGGAACAGACACTGAGCATCTCTCAGGGCCCTTGGCATTGGCAGGGAGCAAAGCTGCACATCCCAAAGGGTGCCCAGCAATGGCAATTTTTACTTTTTGTAACCTGTAGCTGAACTCTTCCGTTTGCCCTGCGTGCTGAGAGAGTGCTGGGGCTCTTCTGCTCCAGTGTGCTTGCTGCCAGCCCCGTCCTGGGAGGACAGCTGGGACAGCAGGACACTGCCCTGCCAGGGGGAGGGGCACAGGGACAGCAGGGACACAGACAGCTGCAGGGCCGCGCAGGGGGCACAGGACACGCAGGGCACAGGGACAGCAGGGACACAGGACGGCCCTGCCAGGGGGGCACGGGGGCAGCAGGGACACAGGACAGCAGGGACACAGGATGGCCCTGCCAGGAGGGCACAGGGACAGCAGGGACACAGGACAGCTCTGCCAGGGGGGCACGGGGACAGCAGGGGCACAGGACAGCAGGGACACAGGACAGCCCTGCCAGGAGGGTACCGGGGCAGATGCCCACAGCCAGAGGCATTTCCTGCAGCCAGAGGCATTTCCTGCAGCCTGGGCATCACTGCCTCCTGCTCCTGCCTTTCCTGGAGCCTTTCCCCCGCTGTCAGAGGCAGCCCCAGGCTGAGCTGCAGCCCCGCACCCAGAGCCAGCCTGAGCACTGCTCAAGGACACGGCAAGGGAGGGGACAGTGCCTGGGGACAGTGCCTGGGGACAGTCCCCCACAGGGCTGCCGAGCCATCTCAGCTTGGGCACTCTCATTCACACACAGGTGGCATGTTATTGCCACTTCAAGAAGAGAGCTGGCTCCACTTATTTTTTTTCATTAAAATGCAAATTAATTTAATAAAAAGCAGAATTGTAAATTAATGAAGCGCTTTAAAATTCTACATAATACAAGGCTAATACTTACTCTATAGTATTTCCTCCAGTTAATACCACTACTAACTCCCCTAAGTGGCACCAGCTCCACCAGTGTCAGTGGCTGAGATGGGGTCAGAGCTTGCAGAAATGGGCACAGTGCCTTCGTGGCCACCCTGCAGTCCCTGCCGGCACCCTCAGGGCCGAGGCACTCCGAGCAGAGACGCTTTCTTTCCTCTATGAACAGCAGTGGATCCCAATTTGCTGCAGCCCAGCAGTTCACATGGAGATGGAAGGGGCTGCTGCCCAAAGCTGCCCCAGAGACGAGAGGCCCTCCCAGCATGGCCAGCTGGGATCAGGGCTGCCTCGGGGGCTGAGCTCCCACAGAAACTTCAGGCATACTTGGGCTTAAGAGAGGCTGTGGATCCACACAGGGTTTTTTCCTTTATTTCCTTTCTTTTCCTTTATTTTTGTATTTTTACCCCAATACAAAGAGCCAGGTTCAGGTATTGCCTCCAAAGCCGAGCCGCTCTGGGGGTTGCTCTGCACCCAGGGCTGCAGCCAGACAACCCCACTGTGCTGCTGTTTCCTTCCACCCTGAGCTCCCCCACATCTGGCTGAGCTATCAGCACCCTCCATCCTCACCACTGCTGCCCTTCACTGCAGTGAGAGACAGAGAAGGCACCCGGGCAAGGCTGCAGGGGCAATCACTGCTCAGGACCACCTGTCTGCAGGGCAAGGTGAGCCTGGCTCAAGAAAACATCACCTTGAACAAACATGTGCAAGGCTTGTTCTCTACATCTTCCCTTTCTAACGTCTGCTCGCATGGAAACACTGCAGGAGATCCATGCTTGGAAAACGCATCCTTAAAATAAAGTAGAACCAGAGAAGCACACTAGGAAAATATTGAGCATTTCCAACAGGATCTATCCCTCCTGACTTATAGCTCCACATCTGAGATTATCACTTCTGCTTTTTTTATAGCAAAAGGAAAGAAGAGGCAATTCTGAGAATAATTCAATTCATCCCTGAAGTAAGCATCTCAAGTAGGTCAGTAAAACAGCAAAAACCAGCAAAACCCTGCCCTTCCCTCGCTGCTGCTGCTGAAGGGCTCACGCAGAACACTCCTGGAGATGTGGCACCGGTCCATCCAGAGCTGGGCAGCAGGAATCCCTCCTCCCCCGGTGCTGGGGCCCTGCTCCCCTCCCACGGCGGCTCCTTTTCCCCTGAGCCACAGCAGGGACCGCGCAGCTCCGCGCCGGCGTTCATCGCCCACCGCGCTCCTGCTCTGCCGTGTGTACACCGCACATTATCCCTTAAATAAAGCTCACCCGCCCTATTATTGTAATGTCAACCCTGAACCTGAGATAAGCCCTACAGACAATTTATAATTACACAGCAATAGCTCTTCTACGCTGCACGGAGGGGCCATCGAGGGAGGATTTAGGTCTTTCACGGAGCAGCGTTTGACAGGTCTCTGCTGTTATTTCATCCTGACAGCTCCTTGCCACCCGACTCCTCCTGCGACAGCACACTCGGCCTTTGCGGCGAGATCTCAGGTGAAGAGAGCACGTAATGGGCAATAATTGCGGGCGATTACTGTTTACTTGTTAACTCCGCTTGGCAGAGCGGCTGTGATGGACACAGGGACTGGAATATTCCCTTTTATCGCCTGTAGCACTGAAAGCGAACTGGTGCTTAATTCAAAGGCTGAAATCTATAAAAAATAAGACGAAACCCATCATTAAATTTCTCTTAGTGGCTATGTGCATAATTCATCCAAACACCATCAAATATAAATGGCCTCGTGTCAGGCTGAGCGGTGCAGGCACAGCACACCCGCTGCTGCAGGAGCGGAGCAGCCGTGCCCGCGATGGGCTGGCACCGGGCACTGCAGGATGGGCACCGGGCACTGCAGGATGGGCACTGCACCAACCCCTGCTCCTGCTGCAGGAACAGCCCTGCCCGTGATGGGCTGGCACCGGGCATGCAGGATGGGCACTGCACCAACCCCTGCCCCTGCCCGCCTGCCCCTGCCCGTGATGGGCTGGCACCGGGACCTGCAGGACGGGCACCGCACCAACCCCTGCCCCTGCCAGCCCCGCTCCCAGCTGGGCAGGCACCGGTGAGGTGTTGTGAGGTCCCCAGGACGAGGTGAGAGATGGGAATTTGACTCCGAGTTCTCAGAAGGCTGATTTATTATTATATTATATTATATTATATTATATTATATTATATTATATTATATTATATTATATTATATTATTATAAGCAAGTGATATACTAAACTGAAGAGTAAGGATAAAGACAGAAGGCTAGAAAAGAATGATAATAAAAACCAGTGACAGATCCAGAGAGTCGGACACGGCTGGCTGTGATTGGTCATTAAATTAAAACAATTCACATGCTGGGTAAACAGTTCTCCAAATCACATTCCAGAGGAGCAAAACATGGAGAAGCTGAGGCTTCTCATCTTCCCAGAGGAAGAAATCCTGGCAAAGGGATTTTTCATAAAATATCACGGTGGTACACGGGGCTGGCGCTGATCCCCAGGCTCTCCTGATGGCATGCTGCTGACCAACAATCCCCCCTACCGTTAAAAAGGCTTGCATAGGTTACAAATCCAAACTCTTTACTGCTCCCTGCTAGGGTCTGAACTTTGGTTAGGTGCTGAATGCCCTCGATTTCACAGCCACAGCCTGGTACACAGCCCTCATTCCACACTGCACATGTCAATCTGCAGCAGTTCAGTGAAGGCTTGCAACAAGTTTTCCAGAAAGTTTTTTTTTTCAATTATTTGAAAAACACCAGGCTGTTTAATAAATCACAGAAAGTTGTTTTGCAAAAGTATCCTTTGAACCATTAGATATTATTTTGAATGCCAATTTTTCTTCCCACCTTATGGCAGGATAAAGATACCCCACTCAATTTTCATCAAAAGCACATGAAAGCAATTAAGGCTCCTGTAGTTTCTATGGAAATAAGGGATGCAAATTGGGATTGTGTGGTGCCTTTTTTCTTGAATTTATCCATAAAAATGCAAATATTCTTCAACAGATAGTGAAATATTTGCCTTGTTTTAAGGGAGCAGAATACACAGATGAGGCTCTTTTGTCCACTGGCTCTTCTGGCAGAGGTTTGACAGCCTGTGGAGCACAAGCCTGCAAAAGCTGAAGGAGTTCTGCCAGAGCATGGATGGCAGCAAAGCTGGTTCCAAAGACGTGTGCCCAGCCCAGAGGACTGGGGCTTCCCCTCAGGGCTCCTTCAGTCACCAGCATTAGCAAATGGAGCAAATGGCTTCTCCTGCCTTCTCCTGCAAGGGGACCCCCCTCGCCCACAGGGACTGCACCGACCCCTGCCCACAGTGCCAGCCCTCCCCAGCCCTGTGGCACTGGGTTAGGACAGCGATGTCACCTCCTTGGGGTGGAAAGCATAAGCCAAGGGACCAGCACAAGCAAATCACTTTTGATTTGATGCATCTGCTTTACTTTCCTGCCAGACATTTCAGAGCAGAACATCCAGTACAGAACACCCTACTCTGTTGCTGGGACTCATCTTGTCCTGCAGCAGGGATGGATCAAAACCCTGCAGCACAAGGTTAAATTAATTCCCTTTCATACTGAAGGATACAGAAGAGTTAATACTAGCAAAGGTCTCTGGATTATTCCCTGAAGTGCCGTCCAGCTCTCTCCTCTCTCTGCAGGCTGGACGTAGTGAGCATCACAGAGCATTCACTAATAAATAATCCAACATCCTGAGGAGCTGCCAGTCTGCAGCTGGGCACCTCATGCCTGTCAGCTCCGGGTGCTAAGTGCCTCCCATGCAGGAGGCTGGGGCTCCTCCCCAGCCTGTGCACTCTGCCTGTGGACTTAGCGATGTTGAAAAGGTCAACGAATGCTATTTCAGATCACTCTTGTTTGCCAGAATTGATGACAAACCCTGGCAACTCAACTTGTAAAACTCTAGGCATGAACTAGAGCATGCTGCAACTGCACAATTATCAGCCTGCAATTAATTAATTGTGCTGTCACTGTATGCACCTGAGAACAACAGTAAGATCAAAGAACCGAACAGAGATCAAAATGATTTGTAGATCACCTTACTTACAGCTGAAAGTGCCAATTAGATACAGAACAGACAGAGTCTGGCTTAGCTGCTTAACAGCTCTGGGAAGGAAAAGTCACCCAATTGACTGTAGGAAAAAGCCCATGAAAGCTGGATTGCTTCCAGCCTGGGCGGAGGGGAGCTGTGATGGGCTGTCCATGGAGCTCTCCCCTCCAAGGGTGCAGGACATCTCTGTGCCCCTTGCACCCCACACCATCCAAGGGTGCAGGACATCTCTGTGCCCCTTGCACCCCACACCATCCAAGGGTGCAGGACATCTCTGTGCCCCTTGCACCCCACACCATCCACGCCTTGGGCTGTGCTGCACTCAGCTGGGGAGTCCACAGACTCCGTGGTGCTGGGACCAAAGGCCCTTCCAGCAGGGCCAGGAGCCCCAGCAGAGGCAGGGGCAGGGGCAGGAGCCCAGCTGCTGGCACGTCCCCTGCTGGGGACCCTGGGGCTGGGGGCCTGTGACCATCGCCTGCCCACCGGGGCCCCAGCACTGCGAGGCTGAGCCGTGCAGGCAGCTTGGGGAAGTGACTCTGGTGACAGTGCCCAAGGTCTCAGTGACATTTCCCAAGGTGTCAAGGGCTGACCCACAGCACCATTCTGTCTGGCAATCTCTGCAAGGTGCTGCACACTGACTGAGCCAAACGTGGCTGTAGTTATGGCGCTAGTTTTTAATTTTCTGTAAAGTTATTTGGAAAACACATTCCAGCTCACTTTCCTAGCCTCCAGGAGGGGCTTGTCCTGCCTGTCGAGAGCCTCTCCCCTCTGCCAGCACACTGAGGGCAGCAGTGAGGAATCCTGCAGATTGTTATCTTTCAGCGAGCCACATTCTAGCTCACCCAAACATACGAGCTCCCTGGAGGAATTAAGAATTCATTTCTGGCAGATGTTAACCTGGATGCCAGGTTTGTGACCACAGAGGGCAGCTCTGACTGCTGGGCTGGTCTGTCTCATCTCCGAGCTCCAGGCTGAGATGATGCATTAGGCTGAGTTCAAGTTCAATGCTGCCCTTCCAGAGCTGGCTCTGTGAATCCTTCCAAGTCCCCACACTCCTCACCAAGCACCCAGCTCATGAGGCTAGGAAACCTCTGCCCAGGTGCCTAGAGGAAAGGGATTTTCTGGACTCCACTGCTGGCACAGGAAAGAAGGTGCCAGGAGGAGAGGCCAGACCAAGAGGAGAGATCCCTTAGGAACTGGGTTCTGAGCAGTGCCAGGTGCCAGCCCCAGTGGGACAGGTCCCACGGCACAGTGGGGTGACTGCAGAGCTGGGGAAGGCACCTCTGCACTGACACACTCAGCTGCTCATGTGGCTGCTGCACTGGGTGTCCTTCCTTAGATGTGCCAGCTTTGTCTCCATTGTCTCCTGTTTATCGCATTGTTTAATTCCTCTTTTTAATTGACTCAGACATTTTTTAATTTCTCTGTTTAATTGGTGCAGACTGAGAGGCTGCAGGCAATGTCATCTTCACATCATCTCTCAGAAACCTCACCAGCGTGAGGGTGACTTCATTGGCCATACACAGCCACTTGTGCAGAACACACAGCCTCTCCCAGCTGGGGCCGAGGAGCAGGAACAGGGAGCAGATTGAAACCATGGGTGTCTGCAGGACAAAGGTGATTGGCAGGGAGATGTCCTGGGCTGTGTAGGAGCTGCTTTCATTTAATACACAAGCGGGATGGCAGGCAGGCACCTCAGCCTCAAACACAGATGACACAACTATGTACATCAGTCCAGCCCAGAAGTTCCTGGAGGGAGCTTCTGAGGCATCTCACAAGGAGGTGAAAGCAGGTAAAGAGAGTGAGCAACAAAATCCTGCCAATGTGGTCTTGGAGCAGAGACTGCAAGGTCTATTTAAGCCACATGTTTTTCTTAAGCAATACAGATTCAACAGATACCTGAAAAACTATTGAACAAATGTTCCTTTGTATTTTAAAATGTCTTGAATCTCACGTCTTGTATTTTTCCAGTCACATGAATTACTTGAACAGATGCATTTATTTCCCTGGGTTCAACAGGGACAAGCCAACGTCTGCTTCATCTGCCTGCTTTGACAAATCCAGGGGCTTCAGGAGGTGATTTTCCACACAGGTTTCTTTCAGTGGGTGCTGGACAGGACTAAAAGAGCTAGAGGTGAAAAATGCAAGTTCTGACTTTCCCTGGAGAGCTGTGAGTGTTTGGAGATATGCAGCACTGCTCACTGAAAAGATTTTTAATAGCTTTGACCTTTGTGGGGTCTGTACAGTCTCCTTTTGTCAAAAAGTGTATGTGGAAGAATTGTGGGAAAGAACTGAAGATAATACACATGTTCTGCAGCCTGCAAGGGGATTACAGAGCACTCCTGACTTGCTTGGGTTATTGTTCCCAAGTTTAGGCCATCAGCATCAGCTGCTGCAGGTATATGGGGATTTATCATCAGAAAGGGAAACCATTGCTGGTCATGAAGCAATATAAATATTAGTTATTGCAGATGATGTATAAATAAATAATTTGAAATTACAAAGTTAATCGGACAATTCATCTGACAAATAAGTATTTGATCAGCTCTGTCTGACCCACAGTGGCCAGCCAGGCACTCTGTAAAGAATCCCTGAAATTTATGGGAAGCAATATCCCTTCAGCTCAGGAGGCGCAGGCACAGGGAGCAATGGCCTGACATAAACGGTGGCACTGGGCACTCCAGACAAGGCAGTTCCAGAAGGTTCCCAGGGCAGGGAGCAGCCTCAGGGCACAGCCCCGGACCCCAGCACGCACCAGGCTGGTGGGGCACGGCCCCTGCAGGGGCACAGGGCACGGGGCACTTGCAGTGGGGCAGCGAGGGCACTGCTGCCAGCCAGGCGCTCACATCATTGTCTGACTGCGCCAAGCTGACTTGAGCAGGGGGTTATTTTTTTTCCAAACCTACAAAATGAGCGTGTGTCAGTCTAATAGCTCTGTGTATTCTAAGTCTCATCTGTATTCAGCACATCACCAAAATGAGAGGAAGAAAATAGCCCCTGAAAATAAAAGTGTGAGAGAGAGAAGGAGACACGAGCCATTAAAAAAGCACAAAGCTCCCTGCATGTGCTCTGCCAAAGTGGGTGCTGGACATGAGTCCTTCCTGCTCACATTCCACATCTCCAGTGCCTTTATCAGAGCCATAAGCACTGACCTTCCCTTGGGCTGGCACATTCTGAGAAGTGACGGTCCCTTGAAAATTAAAGATTTCATGTCATATCTGTGAATTTTAAGGGGAAGCTTCCTACAAAATCACATACATGCAATTTTCCTACAGTCTCCAAATCCCCAGCTGCTTTCAGCTGATGTAAAGAAAGCCTGTTACACATTTTACAACTCCTGCACCTCCCCAGGGTGGGGGGATTATCTGAAGCCACGAGGAAGGTCAAACTTCTCCTGATATCCAACAATGTCATGGCTGATTTTTGCACGGGAGTTTTAATGCCACAAAGAAAACAGCAGCACCTCTGCCAACAGCAGTGACCCACAGTCCCAGGGCCCGTGTGACAGGGACACAGCAAGGTGCTGGGCAGCACTGGCTCCTGCTGCACAGGCCCCACAGCAGCCAAGGGGGAGCACGGCTGTGAGGCCCTGCCAGGCCAGAGCCAGCCCAGCACTGACTTGGCCCAAGCCTGGTTTGGAGACGTGTGTGTCACCCTGCAGCCCCCTCCTCTCCCTGGGACCCCAGCGCTGATCCAGGCTGGATGTGGCACAATTTCCAGGACTGATGTGGATATTTTCTACTCTGTCAACCTTTTATTTAAATGACATTTGGCTGCAGTGCTAGAAGTGTGATATTGAAAATCAATAGCTGGAAAGTGTTTGAAAGCCAATCTAAATCAAATATTACAATATGGTGAAGTTAATCATCTGAAATTAACCTTATAACTGCTTGAATCACTCTAATCTATAAAGAAAATCAATATAAGCATATCAAACCCTGCTGTGAGCTGCTGTCTGTTTGAGCTGACCACGCAAATGGAAAATAATAGCCAGAGGATGTTTATTGCTCCCTTATGTTAACACTTCTGATAGGGCTGAGATGGGGAGCTGGATTCCCCAGGCAATGTGGTTGTGAGATGCAGGCAAAGGCTCCCACTCCAAAGAGGCCCAGCAGCTGTGCAGGCCCTCCGAGCCACGCTGCCAGCAGCGGATTCCAGAGAGCTGTGAGTGACTAACAGGCTGTTTCATGAGGAGAATTGATTCTCCCTGACTGAAAAACAATTGCCCATGCAGAGCACTCGGCACCCCCGGCTCCAGCTCAGCTCCAGTGGCTCTGGCACGCTGCTGGTGCTGGGCTCAGCTCTGGGCACAGGGGGGACACAGGCACAGGGTGCCCAGTGTCACCAGCGCCAGCAGCACCCCCGGCTGTGCTCTGTGCCCACCTCAGGGCTCTGCCTGGCCGTGCTGGCCTGTCACAGCAGCAGTCCCACGGGGACAGGCGTGTCCCCATGGAGGCTCTGCTGGCTGTGTCACTGTGTCCCAGCTCCAAGCCAAGGGTGACACACACCCACCCTCGTGGGGGCTGCAGGTCACAACCCACCTTGTCCAGCTGCATCTCCACAGTGGCCATCAGCAGGCATTTACTGGAGGCTCTGGGCTGTGACAGTGATAAGTGCTTTGATAGCAGACAGATATCTATAAATAACAACAGTTTCTCTCAAACCCCTCACTTTAAAATAATGAAGACATTTCATAAAGTGACAAGTGTCTAAAACACTGAGAGTAAAAGCTTAGAGAGGCTCTTTTTGAAGTTTTGGAACAGGTGGGAGGAGTGAGATCCCAGCAGCAGCAGCTCGCATGGCCTCAAGAGCCTGGACTAGTGAGAGCCAAGGAGATCAGCCACAGGCTTTTCCCAATGCTCCTCATGGGCACCAGTTTGAGGAAGGGTGAAGGTTTCTGAGCAGAGGCCATTGTCCAGGGAGTGCAGCTGCTTCACACCACTCCTGCCTGTGCCAGGGTGAAGAGCCGTGTTTGCCTCCCAGGTCTGCTTGCTGTGGAACTTCCTGAGCTGCCGCAGATCCCAAAGTGAAATTATTTTCTGCATTACAATAAAAATAAAAAAATAGTGCCAATTTTTCAGCTGCCAATCTGGCGTGTGCTGGCTCCCATCCTGGTCTTGGGCCAGTGGTGTGGGCAGACAGACAGACAGACAGACAGCAGCAGGGGTGTCCCATGCAGAGGGGTGACAGCTGGACAGAGGTGCCGTGGCACCAATGACACACAGCAGCAGCTTCCTTGCTGCTCGTGATTTACCTTTTGCTCAGTGTCCATTCCTGACGCATTTCCTGCATTCCAAATGGAGATGTGAACCACGTGGATGATGTGCTGCCCTAGGGAGGGGCAGGAAAGCAAACGTGGAGGTGGGCAGCAGCTGTCCCAGAAGTGAACACACCAGCTGGGAGGCTGAAGCGGCTGTTTGAAGCAGCAGGTTGCCAGGGATTAGGAATGATCCTTTGATATTGGAAATGTGTTTTAATGAGTTTCCTGCAATATATGCATCATTTGGGTTCCTGTGGAAAGGTGTCGAACAATTCTCCCTTTTCCTCACCCAAAAGGATATCAAGACATGTAAAAAACACTTCACTTTTTCATACTTTAAGCCACACAGGTTTTAAAGAACTGGGAGCCTTCTCAGTGCCTAAAAATTTCTTGATTTCTTTAAATTACGAGGACAAGCTGCATTTTCAGAATCAATACTCAGAATGTACAGGCAGCTCTCCAGGTGAGTGGGCTCAACAGCAGAGCTGGGCTCTCAGAGGTGAAGCTTTCTGTCCGAGCTGTGGAACAGGGCAGCTGCAGCCCTGACTTCAGCAGAACCAGGCTGTGACACTGGCAGAGGTCATGACTCCAGCAGAACTTGGTTCTCCACAGCACAGGAGCCCTATTTGGCATTATAATTTAATTTGAGCTTTCTGAGGAAGGGACTGTATCTAATTTAGTGTGGAGAGAGTACACGCTGGTCAGGACAGAGAATCTGTGTCTGCTGGAGCTGAGAGCTCCTGCCCAGTGCAGAGAGTGAAATAATGGCAAGCATTAATAGTAACATTCATCCAGGGGTCTCGCAGCAAGAGCTCAGGGCAGGTGGCACAGTGCCAGCGAGGAGGGTGCCACCACGGGCAGCAGGGTTTGCTGCCCTCATCCTGACGCTGAGCCCTCACAGACCCTCCAAAGAGGAGCTGGGCAGGAGCCCCTGGGCCTGGCAGTGCTGTGAGCTCCTCCTGCCGGGGATGAGCAGCGTCCCCAGCGAGCCGTGAGACCCCAGGCCCAGGGGGTCCCTCCCTCAGCCCCGAGCGCTCAGCGCAGGCGGGGATGCTCCGGTGGGGCAGCGAGTGCACGAATGTGATGCAGAAGGCAGGCTTGTCCCAATGTCACCAACACCATTCACAGCCTATCGGAGGGGACAATTGTCCCATTAAGAAACCCAAAGACATTCTGGATTTCTTCAGCCTCAGGGCTTGGAAGCAGAAAGCATTTACTGCCTAATTAAATTTTCATATACTGGCAGAGTACAGCTCTTCTAGTGAATCTGTATTGGACAGTGTGCCAGATTTTGCAGAAAAAGAGCAGGCTCGAGTTGCCTGGGGCTGCGGGCATCAGCTCCCAGCTGGTGCAGAGAGCCCCGAGCTCAGCGGTCACGGCATCCCCTGGCTGGGCTGCAGCTCATGGAGGGATGCAGTTCATGGACGGATGCAGCTCGTGGACGGATGCAGCTCATGGACGGATGCAGCTCATGGAGGGATGCAGCTCACGGAGGGCTGCAGCTTGTGGGTGGATGCAGCTCATGGACGGATGCAGCTCATGGAGGGCTGCAGTTCATGGAGGGATGCAGCTCATGGACAGATGCAGCTCATGGACAGATGCAGCTCATGGACGGATGCAGCTCATGGACGGATGCAGCTCATGGAGGGATGCAGCTCATGGACGGATGCAGCTCATGGACGGATGCAGCTCATGGAGGGATGCAGCTCATGGACGGATGCAGCTCATGGACGGATGCAGCTCATGGACGGATGCAGCTCATGGACGGATGCAGCGCTCCCTGCGCTGCTGCTGGCAGGTGGCACCTCAGGCCAAGCCGCTTTCTCTTTCTAGCAGACCAAGAACACCTCTGGTGGGTCCTCTGCTCATTTTTAAGGGGCAGATGCAGCCGAAGGGGCTGACCCTGCCCCAGGCAGAGGTGAACAGCATGCAGTTCTAGGCAGTTGCTTTCCTTGAGCTCCACTTTGGCCCCAGCAGCACCCACCATTCAGCACATGGGCTCCCTGCACCTGCGACTCTCAGAGCCGGGGTGCTGCCTTGCCCGTCCCCACTATGCCAGGTCAGAGCTCCACACTGGGCTCAGCCTTCCTGCTCCTGACTCTCCTGGTGTCTGCTCAGCTGCTCTGCACACCAGCACACAGATGGAGAGCCCAGCAGACAAGCTTACTGCTCTTGGATGCCCCTTGTTAGTTCTGCCCCAGCCCTTACCTGAATGCCCTTGATTCCCTGTGGCAGGATGGGGACAGGAAGCCCAGCACCATCCCCACCTGGATACAGCCCACCCACAGACGTGCACAGCCAGCATGGGGCTGGGACCGCTGGCACACTGCTGAAGGTGCCCAAGGGCCGCGGTCCCCAGCCCTGATTTCCCCTAAATAAGTGCCTGGAAAGCACCCAGTGGAGACCAGGGACAGGTCTTTGCTCTAAACCTGCTGTGATCATTAACAGGGCAGCTCGTACATTCTCCTGTGCCACGGCTCCACCACCATGAGCTGCTGCAGGAAACATCCCCACAAGGCTTCCAGAGCACAGGGCTGAAATAAGGTGCTGTCAAAACCACCGGGTTTGAGCAGTTGCTGCCAGGAGCTGTTGCTATTGTACTGTTTTTTAACAGACAGACAAGCACTGGAGCTCAGAGCATGGCAGGAGTTTGTGACAGCGCTGGGGCAGTGTGAGGGAGCTGGCAGAGTCTCCAAAACAGCCCAGGGCTGCCACAGGCACCAGGCAGGTGCCAAGGGCTGAGTTTAGCTCTCAAGCAGACTAAAGCAGAGCGTTCCCACTGACCAGGTCACATCCAAACATACTCTCTGTGGGCATGGAGTGCCAAGTCACAGACCTCCAGCTCTCTGCACCCAGACAGGGACAGCACTTCCTCTCCACACACATCCATCCATCCATCCATCCATCCCCCATCCATCCATCCATCCATCCATCCATCCATCCATCCATCCATCCATCCATCCCCCATCCATCCATCCATCCATCCATCCATCCATCCATCCATCCATCCATCCATCCCTCCCTCCCTCCCTCCCTCCCTCCCTCCTCCTGGCCATGCATGGGTGCCCACCACTGCTGTCACGGGCCTTCAGCTGGGGCTGAATGCAGCAGGAAACCTGCGCTGTGCAAGGTGTCAGCCACACACATCCAGCTCCAGAAAAGCCACGGCTGAAAGTGCTGCAGGGTGAAGAGAGACAGCAGCAGCCCCTGTGCACTGCCCCACCACAAAACATAAGCGCACATGCACACCCATGCAAACACTCTCCCGAGCTGCTGCACACAACATGAAATCCTGAGCAATTGAATAGTTGAAATGCTCTGTTTCAGTCCAGCTAGGGAAAAGCCAGTGTTTGATCAATATTTTCCACAACAACCACTTCCATGTGATAAATGCAGTTATAGGGAAAAGGAACAAATTAACCTTCTGGTGCAGATGGCAGCTACTGCCTGGGAAAAAAGATGGCTCAATTCTGCAGGGAAGCAGGGAAGGGCCATGCCAGAATTCCTGCAAAACTAACCAGTCAAGGCAGCATCTGGAAGGCATTAATGAACATCAGCCCAGGAGCACACACCCACCTACCTGTACAGGGGGAAGGCAAAACCAGTCACTGAAAGTGGCACCTGCATGACTCGGGAGGAGCTGAACCAGGGGAAAATATATGAACTTGGGACAGCTGATAGATGAAGACATCTGAGGAACTGTGCTGCAGCACCGTGAATATGGGAAGATAAAAGGCATCTCAGAAAGTGCTTCCCAACATCAATCCTTCCACTGGTGACAAATTGTCTGAAGTCAGGGTAGTTTAGCAGCCATCTGGATCAGAGATTCCATCACAGATTTCTCTACCACAGGCAGCTGGATGCAAATGGCAGTGAGTGGAGATGTGCAAAGGGTGCATTGTGTAAGGTACAATGCACAGGAGCAGTGCAGCCCCAGGAAACCAGGTGCCTGAAAAGTGGAAAGATGAAAAGGCAATTGCCCATGCAAGGACAGGAAAGGCAAAAGCAGCATATGGCAAGACCCATCTTTGGGCTGGCCATCCATAACTTGCTCCTTAGGCCTGGAGAAGCCAAGCCAGACTTCCCAAACAGAAAAAGGAAGAAAAAGAAAAAAAAATAAAAAAGAAGGAAAAAAAAAGGCTAGAGGAAAAAGATCAGAAACCTCATGGGGATGAAGACATCAATTTCTCTCTGACCATGTATCTCTGACCATTCAGGTTACATTTACTGTTCTCCCAGCTGTAAGTGTCGGTGAAAAGATGGTTCACTGCTCTGCAATCTATCTTGAACCTGATTTTGTCTGTATCAGAAAGTAACCTTGTCCTGCGTCAGCCTCAGCATCAGAGTACAGCAAGAAGGATTCTGTGGAGCCTGGTGCATGAGCTCTCCAGGAGCTCTGCTTTCCTTCTGGACCTCATGTGCTCCTCTGTCACTGCCGGGCTGCCTGGCTTCATGCTGCTGTCACTCTTGTTGTGGGGACAGCCCCACAGGCTGCTCAGACAGCCCCACAGAGCTGGCCCTGTGCAACAGCCCCCTAGGCTGGCTGGGGTTTTTCTGTCAGATCCAAGCAGATTTTGCCTCCTGGAACGAGTGACAAATGCAGTTGCACACTCCTCTAAGTGCCTCTCTGCCATGGGCCGTGAGCAGCCGCAGGTGCTGCACAGAAAAGCAGAGCTGTTGCTGCAAAGCCCTGCTGGGAGGAGGCCAGAGCACCTGCCCTGCACAGCACAGCCCTGCTCTGCTCCGGGGCTGACACCTGCCGCACCTGAGCCTGCCTCCAGGCAGGACATCCTGACCTTCGAGGGCTGACCCCTGCTCTGGAAGCGGGGATCAAGGAAAAAACAGATCACACGTGACCTGGTAATGGTGAGCGGCAAGGCAGAGGGGTCATAAAATTTTGCTGAAAGAAGATGAAAGCCCGTTTGTATTCTGGCTTCCCACTGAAACAAACACACAAAGCACGAATTTGCTGAAAATTCATTAATGTTCTGCATATTTCCAGGAATTTAATTTATCAACTAGAAACTGCATAAATAGAACAGGCAAAAATGCTGAAAGTAGATTAAACATTGATGTAAGTATATATCGATTTGAACATTTCTGTGCCTTTGCTAGTGACACATCAATAAAATTAAATAATATCTTAATAAAATGTCTTGGTAATTATGTCTTTTCCCTTGCGTAAGTGTGCCCTCCAGCAATGTAATTAAAATCAAAATTACATTAACCCTCCAGTGACCATTTGACAAAAAAAATTAAGAGTCTAGAGATTTCTCTGAGCTCTCCCGCTGAGCAGGATCACTCTTGGTCACACAGGCTGCACACTCCACTTCCATTCTGATGGCTCTGATGTGCTCACTCACAACATGTGTTGAGAGATATCCGAGCAAGTCAGGGAGCTCTGTGTGGGAGAACAAAGATGGTTCAAAGGTTCATTTGGCTCTGGGAGAACCTGGCTCTTGTTCCCTCAAAGCACTCCCACGGCACTCAAGCAGTGATGAGTCAGACAGGTCATGGTGCCTCCCTGGCACAAAGCAGGATCCACCTGCAGGCTCTGCCACTGCCATGGGACACCCAACTGACTTCTCCTGTCCTGCACCCAGAGAACCGTGGCAGAGCTAGGGCTGCCTGGGCCTGCCCGCTGCTCCAGTGGCCAGCCCATGCCTGGGCTGCAGAAGCAGCCCCCTCCTACCCAGCGCAGGGGCACCTGCCCCAGCTCTGAAGCAGCTCTTCAGGGATGTCACCAAGAAGCTTTGCTGTTTGCAGGAGTGATTGGAGAGCAGACCAGTGAAACACCTTGTCATTCCCATTTCACAGGGGGGAATGGCCATTGTCCCCCTGTCAGAGACACTGACAATGTGCTCTGTCAGGAGCCACCCATGATCTGTTTGCTGCAACTCTGCTGTGTCACAGTGTCAGTTTGTCACCTACACTTGCCATTCATGTAACCTATTAGTTGTCCAGTTTGTCTTTCTGTCATGGACTGTGCTCAGAACAACGACTCTGTGCATTTTATTGCTCTCCTTAGTTAATAAAGCACCACTTTCAAATTTGGGGGAGTTGAGGAGACATCTCTGTCACAGCACATCCCTGTCCTTGGCAGCCAGCATGTCCCACCATGCTGTGGCATCTCACCAGAGCAACCCATCGGGACAGGAACAAAACTGCCACAGCCTTGATAGGGCTGCCACACAGAAACTGCTCCCAGCTTGCTCAGGACACCTGCTGAGGCTGTCACAAAGGCATCTGCTCTTGCCTCAGACGGAGCCGGGCATGGATTCCACCACCTCCAGGCAGAGCAAAAGGTCCAAAGTGAGACAGACCCCAGCCTGGCTTTCATACCTTCTGCTTCACTTCTGGGCTCCAGAGTGAGAGGGGATTGCAAGCGAGTCCTACCTGAGGAGCAGGGCGCTGTCGGCTGCGTGGATGGAGGGAGGCCAAGGGACACTGAGCAGCTCCAGTGCCAGATTCAGCAGCAGATGTGTACTGCAGACAGGGACTTGGAGGCTGAGTTGAGTCAGATCAGAGGCTTCTCCTCCTGTACTGATGCTGTGAAGGGTTTGTGCCAAGTAAATGCATCTGCGTCCCAGAGACAGGGACCAGGACGTTGGTGTGGCTCCATTGAGTGCTAGACCCACAACTTCCAGGACTGAAGGCAAAACCTTGCCCCATCCCCAGGAGAAATACCCATAGCTCTGTATCTGATCTGAATCCAGCACAGCAAAGCCTTCGGGTCCTGGCTGGCAGCACACAGCGTCCTTTGAGAGGTGACTGCACCCTCCGCTGTGCTCCTGTGGGTGTTTCATCTGAAGGGCTTGCAGAGAACTTTGTAGCCATTCATTAGCACAGAACTTCCTGGCACCATCAGCTAATGAGAGAAGAGAGACAGATGAAAAAGCTGTTCCTAAAAACCAATATCAATCCTGAATTCACAGCAAAGCTTTCTTTTTTTTTTTTTCTGCTTATTAGGTTTGGTATTAAAACAATTTGGCTTACTATTCTGCTACTCTGCATATCTAATAAGCAGACATTTTTCTATTTAGATACAATTACAAAATAAACCTTGAGTTGTACAGCAAAGAGCTTGGAGTTTCTGCCCACTTACCTTTTTACTGAAATCCTTGTAATACTGTGTGCCATACTTCAGCAAGCAGTCAAACACCATAGTTAAAGCCCCAGTATGACATTTTACACCTGACTTAACCAGCACTAGATTATCGGCTGTTGGCACAAGAGTGCATTTTTTACAACTTGCTAGTCTCTGAACTTGTATTAAAGGGTCCTGGGAGCCTATGGGACTGAGCTGGCTCAAGACAGCATTGGTATAACTTTGCAGCTCTTGGTGTGCTCGCACAGACCATTAGCTGCAGATGTCCTTCTGAAGATCAAGAGCATTTCAAAGTCTTCTAAATTCCTTCCTAAGCTCAAGAGGCTTGGAACATTTGCACAGCTTACACCAGCTGACCTCGATCCATGAGGCAGCACTCAGATCCAGACTAAGACTTCTCCTAAAAGTATTTTAAATGTCTCCCATTCTCTGCAACGAAATAATCAGTAGACCTCATTTTCACACATTTGAAAAGTTACATTTTCAGTAGTCTGCCTTGTCTGCAGACAGTTGCCTTCACAATAAACTCAGAGGAGACTCCCCATTCACTCGGTCTAGGACAGCACTGGAGACATTCCTGTTGTTCCTGGCACTCTTGGGACCAGGCAGCAGTTGGCATTAGTACTTGCAAGTTCACAAGGAACACCGAAAATAGTTACTGATTTCTGAGGACTATTGTTAACTGATCTTCAAATATTATAGTGAGTGACAAGTGCCTTGGAATTTGAGGATTGCTGATGACTCCTTTTGTCTGTGCTTACTGTTGCAATATTAGTAGCAAAATAATTCAAATTCAGATAATGTAAATGCTTCATGAAAGAAAAAGCTTTGCCAGTCAAAGATCCAGGGTTGTGGACATTACCCAGGGAGGCAGATACTCAACCATACCTGGAAATTTGGAAGGACGGGAATCCCTGGCACAACAAGCTCATGCTCCCTCTTCCCACTGAGGACCTCCTGATTTACTGGCAAGACAAGGATAATTCATTTCGATGCTTTTAAGAAAATGAACCAGGCATAGCCCAAGCAGGACAGTCCACAGCCTTGGAAACAAGCACCACAGTATTAAGAGAGACCAGATGGGCCTCGCATGGCGAGTGGCACAGCAGCATCTGTTACAAAGGAGGAAAAGCAGCACAAATAGCAGCAAGTTTCCATGGCCTGGCAGCTCCTGCCAGGGATGAGTTCACAGTGGGAATTGATCAGGCAGGAGTCCACTCAGCATCATCAGGGATGGTGCTCCATGGAGATTGGTTTCTCCTTTAGCACTCTCTCCTCTAGTGGACCTGGCTCTCTCCACAGTGATGGGATGTGCTGATGGCTTATCGAGCTGCCAATGGGATTATGCAGAATCATTTTGTCGGGTTCAGGAGCTGTGGGAAATGGCATATGCTGGAAGCACAAGACTGCACAGCCCTAAGTGCACAGACAATGAGATCTGAGCCCAAAGCCTTGTCATAAAGAAGAAAAGACATGCAGAGCCTGAACATCTTTGGTATTTCAGAGCAGAAAAGTCCAATCCCTGTAGATGGTGGGCATCTGGGAGCTGCTGGGTTTTCCAGCACAGGCAGGGATTTCTGCCGCATGCACAACAGAAACTGAGAGCCCCACAGCGATGAACATCCTGCAGCAAGAGCCCTGCAAGGCTGGTCAGCCCACTCGTGCCCAGCACCGCTCCCTCCCACAGGAGGGACACATCCAGGAAGAGCAAAGGATGGCTCCTTCATGGCCTCTGCTACTGTCAGCACCCTATAACAAGAGCTCAGGCCCTCCTAGCCAAAGGTGAACAGCTTACCTAACTTCATTAAAAAAACAGCAACATTCATTATTTCAGCCTTCCAGAGCAGGCACAAAGATAGATGAAAGGAATAAAGGCAAGCTAGAAACATCAATAAATTACTGCATCTTCTTATTGGCTGCAGTATTCAATAGTTTCAAATGTTTTCTGCTGCCTTTGGCAAGCAGAAGGTTTGCAAAAGTGCTGAGCCTGTCACCTGTAACATGTCACCATCACTTATCCCTGCTAAGCTGTGTTTTCTCTCCCTTCCCAGGGAGTTCACATGACTGCAAATGGCTGCAGCAGTGAACTGGTGGGGATGGCTCTGAGCTAACAGGGCTTGCTGGTAACAGGGGATGGCTCTAACAGGGCTTGCTGGTAACAGGGATGGCTCTGAGCTAACAGGGCTTGCTGGTAACAGGGGGATGGCTCTGAGGTAACGGGGCTTGCTGGTAACAGGGGGATGGCTCAGATGGACGAAAGCAGCAGCGCAACAGAGCTGAGTGAGTGCAAGGTAAAAGAAGTACTTCAGCTATAGTCACCAATTTCCTACAAGAGCTGGACATCTTCCTAGGTGAGGGCACTGCCTGCCCACACACACCTGCCCAGCCTGCCTCCCAGTGTCCAGGAAGGACACTGCTCCCCATGCAGACTCAGTGTCCCCAGGCAATGATGAGCCCTGCAGCCAGGGACAGAGCTCCTTGCTCTGTAACTGCATGGGAAAGCAGAGGTAAAGGCTTGGGTTGTCTTTACTGATGAGCAGCTGATAATGAGCCACAGATCCCATTCCTAGGACTTGCCTTGCCCAGCTCAGCAGCTCCTGAGCAAGCTCAGGGATGCCCAGCCACGCTGTGGAGCAGCCTGTGTGCAGTGCAGCATGCCCAGCAGCACTGACCCTTTATCTGGGAAAGAGCTCTGCCTCCAGCTGTACACGGAGAGCGCACACATGGAGGGGGGATGTGACAGACATGCTCTGGCCCAAGGAGGCGCACAGGCTGTGACAGGCCTGCAGACACTCACGGGCATCCTCAGAGCAGCCCGGGGGAGCCAGGCCAGGGAAAACCATCCTGCATGACCTGCTCCCTGACAGCTCCATGGACCTGCACCAAGGGCTCTCACAAGTGTAGCAGGCTACACCACGTGGCTTTGACTGCTGTTGAAAATATTTAATAAACTCTAGAATATGAATCACTATCAAGGACCCTGAACATTAATTTCAGTCACAGCTGGCCACACTCTATCACCCTATAAACACCTCTCCAGTTTCAATTAACATTTCGCTATCTCCTGTCTCCCTGAATATTATATTTAACTAATTTAAGAGGATTGGTAAAGATAGTTTTCACACTTCACATGAAAGCATAATGAAATAATGATACCTGTACCCACAAAAAGCATGAGGATACTGCTTAAAGAGCTTTAAAGTCATCTGAAGCAAAAACTTCTCCAGGAGACCTTCATTCTAGCTTTGGCTACCAAGGCCCCCATGCAGATGTGTGCCATCCTGGCACAGGGTCCAGCTCTGGACCCCAGCCCGACCGGCCACAGCTGGCTCAGCCACAGCGCCCCTGCATTAGGGTTTCCCCATGCTGTAACAAATGCTTTTGGAAGGAGCAGGCATCTCCCATGGCACACTCAGAGAAACTGATTATTGTTTGTCCTCATCTATAACCTCATTTGCAAAAAACCAGTACTGCGGGTTTTCAAAATCATGGAAATTTAGGCCTAAGAAGGGCAGAAAACAACTGAATGCTGTCCTTTGTGCTATAACCTTTCCTCTGTTTGAAGACTGTCATTTCCACACCTCTTACTTTCCCATTTCAGGTCAACAACACTCAATTCTTTCAGGCTTTCCTCATGAGTCATATATTTTGGATCTTAGCGTCTCCTTCAAAATTTTTCAGTACTTCACCAACTTCCCTGTATTTTTTCTTAGAAGAAATACATATTTCATTATTTTTAAGATTTAAAATATTTTTAATCTCCGATATTACATGCAGAAGGAATGTTTATACCTGGGCCCATACAGGCAAACTCATGTTAATGTGTCCTAAAATAAGGCTTTGCTTTTTGGCATCGTCACACCCACATCCTTTCCTGCAAAAATGTTGCCTTGCCAGATATTTCATATATCAAAAGCAGAATATATAAATACTTAAGTATGTATACCTGCTTTTTAGTTCTCCCTTCTATGCAGAACGTGGACTTTCTGTATCAGCGCAGGCTACTTTCCTATCTTAATTGTGCCCCAGGGACTGTTCAGACTCTCATCTACATGACTCAGGCCAGAGTTACAAGGCTTATAAGCATGTAGGCTCTGCCCTCATCCCCAGCTACGGTTTAGTAGGCCTCCCAATTTCCTATATTAAACAAAACAATTTTCCAATAATGTGCTCGCTTCATCTCCCTTCTGTGTGGGGCAGAAGCAGCTCCCTGTGGGAGCACAGCTCTTGCCAGCTGCCACACGGCCAGGGGCCATGCAAGACCCTCGGCTGGAGGGAGGACACTCCGTGCAGCCACATCCCGTTAACAGCACTCATCCCCAGCCGGCCGCTCCGGCCTTCAGCGCCCCAAAACGCCTGCAGTGGGACCTCACACTGCTGGAGAGCCCTGGGGCTCCTGGCACGGCGGCTCTGAGTGTGCCCCGGCTCTGTGTGCAGCCGAGTCCCACTGCTGCAGTTCGGCTGCTGCTCCTGCTCAGCTGCCGCCAAGCTCAGGTCGCTGGGAGCACTGAAGGGAGGAGCTGCGCAGGCAAATGGCTCTGCCAGAGGGTTCAGGCACTTCCCTCCCAGCCACCCCATGCGCCATCACCCCCTCTGATGTTTTCACTTTGCTTTCAGACGCTCCGTGGCACGGCAAGTCGTTCCCTGATGGTGGGTAACTGCATAGCTGCGCCACTGACCTCTGCGTGTTTTGGGCTGCAGGGACAGACCCCAACCCTCCACAGCTCTCTCGGGCTGTAACACAGCTTGCGGCCACAGCCACGGACCCCGGGCACTGCTCTGCAGCCCCTCCAGGCCAGCTCAGCAGCACCCATTCATTCACCCGGTTTAACGCTCCTCCGCAAAGCCCCGGGCTCCATCCTGGTGCGAGCGCGTGTGCTGGAGCTGCGAGCGCCCGCCCGCGCACCGCTCCCGCCGCTGCTCCCTGTCCCCGGCACCTCGGCATGCCCGTGCCTCGCCGGAGGCTCCCTCGCTGCTGACCAACCCCTCAGGCCATTCCTGAGAGCTGCAGCAGCGGCACAGCTCGCTCTGTGCACAGTCTCCCACAGCACAGCTCGGCCTCTCAGGGGTTTCCTCTACCCTTCTCCAAGCACTGACTGTAGAAGCCAACAGTTTAATGTTGTCATTTCCTATAGACTGCAGTGTTCTCATTTTAGCACACCGACTTATTTTTTATGGAGTTTTTTGGAAAGATTTCTTTTTGTATGTCCTCACTTCTACTCCAAGCATGTTTGCTCTCAATTTATTTCTGCTCTTCTTATCTTCTCAACAACTGCATCTCTTGTTCCTAGTCCTGCTCATTTTCTGCTCCATATTGTGATTTTTCTTTAATTTCATCTTGTTCCCACACTTCCCAATCACACATTTCATCACTCCTGCTTCCCTATTGCCAACAACATGTGATTTCTTTATCTTAATTGTATCACCCAGTCATCTGGCTCCAGGATGGCATCTCTTTACCTCACAGTACCGTCCCTTTAATCATTACTGCTTCTGGCATGTATAATAATAGTTGAGACCAGCTGTTAGCTTTTACCTTCCAGTTACAGGCACAAGGGGTTTTTTTCTTCCATATAAGTCCTAATGACAACACAAACTGAAACCATCCAAACTTCACTTCACACAGGCTGCAGAAATCAAACCAGTGCTCCAAGAGCTCCTCTTCCCTGCTCCCAGCTAAGCAGCAGGGAGCTGCCCAAGACCAGCCCTTGAGGAAACAAAGTCTTTCTGAAGGATCAGGCTCACACCCTTGCAAGAAGCCCATCAGCAGGAGTACCTGAGTCTGGTCACAGGTTCCATTTCTGCTCTTTGCTTCCATGCCAGTCCCAGGGACGTCTCCATGCCATGAGGCCTGTGCTGTATCCAGACCCCTGACAGGGTTCTGGCAATGGGCAGTGGTCTCCATGGAAATGCAGCCTTCCCCCACAGCACATGGGACCCTTTTTCCTCCTATCCTACACCTCTCTGATGCCCCCAATGCACCCACAAGTGACAAAGCTCCACAGAGCTAGCGGCCAGCCTGTTGCCCAGCAGAGTGGGCTCCCACCAGGCTGTGGGACGTGACACCAAGTGTCTTTCTCAGTGCATAGCAGACGTTATAGACCAGTGTCACTGCCTGGGCTGCTGTCCTTGTCTGTCTCCAAATGCAGGTTGTGGCACTATGGCGCGCCTGGCACTGTGGCATTCTCTGGACAGCAGGCTGCACAAGCTGCTATAGGCAGTGCCCTCTGTGCCTCAGATCTCCATCCAGCTCCTCCCTCCCTCCCCCAAAAGAATTTCAAAGGGCCGATTCATGTTCAAAGCATCTTCAGCATTTGGGGGGTCCTGCTCAGTGCAGGCAGTGACAGCTCCTTTCCAGGGAAGCAGAAGGGAACTGGAACTGCCAGCCCAGGCTGGGAGGAGACACCTGTGCAGGGCTGGCAAGAGCCAGAGTGGAGGCACCACCACAGGGGCCCAGTAACTGCCCGTTCCTGATGAAAATTCTGCTGTCTGGATCCACTTGTCCAGCTCCAGGAAAAGGCAAAGATCTTTGAACGCATCACAAGTTATCAGCAATAAGAAGTTTTACATGGAGGTGTAGGAAATAAAAACTGATACTACAAGCTGCTTAAATGCCACTGCAAAAGGCAGCATGGCACAGGAGTCACTGTACGGGTCTAACTCAACACCTCTGTCTGTATCCTGATCCACACGTGCTGCTTGGAAGGTCAGCAAGAGCTGGGCTTCTGCACAGAGAAACATCTTACATCTGTCAGAGGGTGCCGTGGTGCCAGCCATGAATCAGCACAGGAGAGTGTCTGGTCACCTGATTTACACAAAGGTAGGATTGAATTGGAGCTTGAATAATACAGGTCAAAAAAAGAACAGAGTGGGAGATTATACAGCAGGAAAATCTGACAAAAGGACTTATTTAGTCTGGAAAAAAGCCATTTACACAGGGCACCATACTTTGTCAATGTAAAGCAATCCTTGCTGATCTGTCTCTACACAGGCCCATGCTAAAAGTCAGCAGCTCAAGTGGAGAAAGAATGTGCTCCATCAGCACTTGGGGCTTGTGCTGTGTTCCCGCTCTGCAGAGCAAGGCCAGGACCATGGCACCCAGATGTGGCCAGCACAGTTAACTGTTCCAGCATAGCAGGAGAATCAGGCAGAGAAGAACCATCCTGTTCCTTGACTTTGCTATGGAGCTGATTTATCTCCTGGAGCAACTGTGCTTTCAGGGATCAAATATTTAACTCATCATAGGAGTCACCACTCACAAAACCTGGGCAGAGACAGAGCATGGACCAGGTGTGAAGCATTGCCAGAACCAAAAGTACATGAGCTGTTCAGGATGAAGAGCTGCATGTAGGAGAGAAAAGGAGAGGAAGTTTTTACCAAGTGGTAAGAAAGCAGATGTTGTACAAGGGCTGGAGCAGGATAGCTTTGCTGACCTAGATGTCTGCATTTACCTACAGGGAAGGAAAATGCACAAAATACTAAACCAGGCTCTAGAGTAACAGAAATGTGTTTAAGGGCCCTATGAGCCTACCTGCCTCTACTCCTGCCAGAGCTAGAGGAGCAGGCACAGGCATGCACCAGTTCAGAGGGCAGTGCCACAGGCTGGTACTGAGCCTTTGCCTGAAAGGCTTTCACAAACCAAGGCGAGTGAAAAGGCACCATGTAAAAATACTGACAAAGATGTACAAAAGGACTATCAAAAGAGATGTTGGCGACTGGCAGAGATGAGGGGAAGGTGCTGGACTGTTCCCTTGGAGGCACCAGGTCAGCCCACAGCTTCAGCCATTCCAGGATGTGCCTGAGGCAGCAGGAGTGCACGTGGAAACCTCCCATCCAGGAGTGCCCAAGGCTGCACACTGCTCACCTTGACTGAAAGAGCTGAGTAGCAACAACACTGCCTCGTCCCTCCTTGTTCCTGGACACTGAACCTGCGCACTGTATGGTTTAAAGCCCAGGCATTCAAGGCATGTTGCTCAGGTCAATGAAACCACAATTCACCACATGGCTTTGGGCTTATTGAGCAAGTCAGTGTTGGCACTTTGATTTCTCCCCAAAAAGAATTGCTGAAGGAAAAATAAAATCAACAAAGAATGCCATGTGAAGTGAAGTCTCAGAGTCTTCTTTGAGAGGAGCTCTTTGAGAGCATGTTTTTGCTAAGGAAGAGCAGCTGCCCGAGAAGCACACACAAGCAGACACTGCAGTCCCCAGACCAGCTGCTCTGCTCCTCGGTCTCTGCAACGCTTAAAGAACCTCACACCTGGTCTGACCTGTCACCTGCCCTCACCCAGTGCCCACTCCATCCCTGCCAGCCCATCACCCAGACCAGGGCAGCTGCCCACTGTGTTTCCCCAGACATCTCGTCCCGACACTGCCCACGTGCCGCAGCTGCCCGTCCGGAGCCGCGCTCCCCGGCCTCGCCAGGCTGATGGCAGAGCCATCCCACACTCAAACACATCGTGGGCAACAAGGCCAGCAGGGACCTGATCATAGAAACATTGGATGCCTTGAGTTGGAAGGGACCTTAAAGCTCAACTAGTTCCAATCCCTGGCCGTTGGCAGGGAACCTTCCATTAGACCAGGTTGCTCCAAGCCCCATCCAACCTGACCTTGAACACTCAGAGGAATGGGACATCCACAGCTGCTCTGGGCAACAGCTGCAGCTTTTCTTCCCTCACGGGGAAGATTTTCTTCCTAATATCTAATCTAAACCTACTCTCTGATAGTTTGAAGCCACTCCCTCTGGTCCTGTTACTACATGCTCTTGTAATAAGCCTCTCTCCAATATTTTTTGTCAGCTCCCTTCAGGTCCTGGAAGGCCATAATTACGTCATCCCAAAGCCTTCTCTTTTCCAAGCTGAACAACCCCAAATTCCCTCAGCCTTTCCTTATAGGAGAGGTGTTCTATTCCTTGCCTTGCTGGCCTCCTGAGGACTTGTTCCAACAGCTCCATATCCTTCCTGTGCTGGGTGCCAGACCTGGATGCAGCAGGTGGGGTCTCACCTGAGCAGGACACAGAGGTGATGATCATCCAGGATGACCTTGTGCCCAGCACAAGCCTTCAGACTACTCTGGATTAACTCCAGTTTGAGCAACCAGAAGGTTCTTTTAGAAAGAAAACATTTGATCTTCACAGCCAGCATTTCTAATGAGGAAGAGACCTGAGGTCCATTGTTCCAGTGCTTAATTACATTCAGTTCCCACTGTGTCTCTCTAATCTAAACTTGTCTGTGTTCAACTGCATCTAGTTAGAGAGACCTTTGTCCTCCAGACGCAGTGTCTGCTACCTGAGCTCTGTCCCCTAAGTACAGGCTGAAGGAAGCTGCTTCCACAGCCTGTCTCTGACAAGGAATGAGATCCTTTCCTGCAGGCTGCTGCCCCACAGCATGAACTCATTCTCCATAATCTCATAGCTCTGCTCAACTCTTCTCTCAGACATCAGCTGCCACCTTAGCACAGCTGGCAGACCCAGGCACTCTGCTCCAGCCACACCAGCCCCTGGTAAACTTCAGCTTCAACCTATCCTGTCCTGTGTCTGTGAGGGGGTGACTACTTAGATTTTATTGTGTTCATGTAAAAGAAATAAGTTGAGTCCTCACACCCCCCAGATCTCCCTTCAAAGCTGCCTGGAAGGTCTGGTTCAGGGACCATGTCCTTGCTGCAGAAGGGCTAACAAGGTTAACAAAGGGTTAACAGCTGCTTTTCCTTGTGGAAAACAAGGGCTAGCACAGAACTCCTGGATGCAACTCAAAACTGGGTACTTGTCATGTATGGGTTTGGAAACATGGGGTCATTTTAGTTCTGGTAGCATGGGCCCTCCACTCACATGACTCCAAGCAAAATATCCTATGTAAACCTGGTCTTTTGTCCTCTTGCCATAGATCCACATGGAGCTATCCTCCTCCTCCATCACACGTTCTGTTTTCCACAGCAGACATCAGCCACCTCCCCAGCTCATCCCTGCACACCAGAACACGCGGCACCACTGACCCAAGAGCGCTTCAGCTGAGATGGACCTGCCACCATCTTTGCCTCTCAATCCCTTCCAACAGCTTTCTGGATAGAGGTTTTCCCATGTAACTTTTCAGTTAACTTTCCCAGCAAGTCTCAGACACAGCAAATGGTTGCAATGGACTCTCATAAAGCAGCAATTCTAAATCTTCTTGTGTATTAGCCAAGCTCCTGGCATTGATACACAGCAATTAAATAACCTTGTTAATATATCTTTTCAAACTTCTTACTGCACAGACAGGAATGCCTTGAGATCCTATCACCCCTGCCCAGGGATTTATAAGCACAAGTAGCAACTTAGATAAGATAGACCAACTGGTGCATGAAATCATACCAAAGCTCTCCCCAGTTGGCTCACAACAGGAAATGCAGCCTTTGGGGCAAAAACTGCTGCTTCAGAGAGAACCTCTGCCTCTGGTTACATCTTTTTGAGAACCAGAGTTCCTTTCTAATCAAATTGTCATGCCAATGCCTGTCTTTACCACCAGAGCAATTAACCCCCTCACGCATAAAATACAAATGATTGAAGCATTTCTCCTCTCCAGGCTCTGTGTGACTCACACATCAGATAGCACTGGTGCTGGTCCACCCCTGTCACTGGGAGCTTCTGTGGCTTCTCGTGCCTCCAGCAGCACAGTCTCCTGCATTCATCTCCTCTCAGTGTGCACTAAGCACCAGCACTGACCCCATCTCTCTGTGCTCCTCTTGTCTCATGTAAGAAAGAACAGAAAAAAAACCCTGAAGCCCACGAGACCTCATAAACAACTGGTCCCCTGCTCCTGTGAGAAAGGCATGTCCCACACACTTGGTGCCACTGCTGCCACAATGTGAAGCAAATCAGATCTGCCCAGTGAGAGCTGTTTGTCTCCAGGTGACACCTGCCTGGAGCCCCATTGTCAGCGGTCAGTGCTGGCATCTGGAAAAGAAGACACAGCAAATACTGGAGCTTTTCCCTACCCCTAGCAACAGTGCCCAGTGCCGAGGGAACCAGCCCTCAGCTCTGCAAGAAGCACTGGGTGGGACAAGCTCCTGGGCTAATTCACATGAAATATAAAACACTTTACAGGGAATGAAAAAACACTTTATACATTAAATTTGTAATGCTGTGGCAGCCATTTCCTATACACAAAACAAATGCAGTATTGGTTGTTCTTTCAGCCAGTCTTTCCCTGCCCTAGAAAGAGCTCTGAAGTGCTCTTCAGCATCCACACTAGTGCTAAACTATTGCTGCCTGCAACCCCTCCCCAGGGACCCTCCAGCAGAGGGCCTGGCCAGGCTGTGCTGAGGGGCCATTCCCAGGGCTGTTTGTCCCCTGCACTGCCCAGCTGCTCCTGGGCCTGGCAAGCCCCGTCAGCAGAACCCTGGCACCCCACTGCAGTGCCCAGGAAGGGCCCAGCCCGGCAGGCACAGGGCGCTGCTGGCTCCCAGGACATGGGGCAGCCAGTGGGCAGAGGGAGCTGCTGGCCCTATGGGCAGGCGGACACAAGGCCACATCTGCAGGAGGCAGCTGCCTTGTAAAGCCCTAAGAGCTGCTGGAGTATCCATTTGTAGTCAGTACTGGTGATGTATTGAGAGGATAAAAAGCCTTTTCCTCACACACACACTGGCAGCAGTCACAGTCCCTGCGCCAGGCTCAGCGCTGCAGCACAGCTCTCCCAACAATCCAGCCCACCAGCACCTCCAGCCTCCCCTGCTCACAGCACTGACAGACCACTGTGCAGGTCTCCAAGGAGCAGGCACTCCCTGCACATCAGCAATTCCCAGACAGGGATATCAGAGGCTGCAGCCCAGCGCAGTGAGCTGACATCATGTGCCTGATGTTGCCAAACATGGATGAGCTGTTGCTAGAACAATCAATTTTTAAATATCTCTGTGCTTGTTACCCTGAGCCTGCAGTAACTATAGTAACCTGCTCCGGGGCTCCTCTTCAAAGGCGCCACAGCTGCGCCTGGGGCGAGGGGTTTCTGGGGGCCGGGCAGGCTGATGCCTCCTGGGCTCTGTCCCAGGATGCTCTGTGGGTCACCCTGGAGCATCCCATCTGTTCTGTTTTGGCAGCACCTGTCCAGGAACTGGCAGAAGCACTCTGTAGACACCAGGCAGCTCTGGCCTCTCTGACCATGGAGGAAACATTCCTGTCAGCACTGCCAGGGTCTGCCCCAATACCTTGGGAACAGGAACCCTCTGGAAGGGGCCACAATGCCCACCCATGTGGCTTTTGCAGGGCTCTTTCAGGGGGATCCAGCATGTCCTGCAAAGCAGATTTCCTCTGGCACATGTGGCTTTTGGCAACAAGCGGAAGAGTCCCTGCCTCGGAGTGGTGCTGCCTGGCAGGTGCTCTGTGAGTGCCCCCCACCCTAAACAGTTCTGTCTTCAGCACTGGTGCTCACAGGGAGATCATGCGTGCCATGAAGATTAATGAAGAGGAAACCAGACTTAGCTTGTTTGCTGAGCTGAATTAAAGGATCAAGCAATAAATACCAGGCTCAGAAGTAGGAAAAGGCAGAACAGTGATGTGCAGGGCCAGTATTGGACAGCCCAGTGGCTGCCAGCTGACCCCTGGGCTCCCTCAGCATGCAGAGTGATGCCATGCCCAGCACCAAGGCCACAGACCTCTTCCCAGAGTGGGTGCAGAGACACAGCTCTTGTCCAGTGTCAGCGCAGTTCAGGGGTGATCCCATCCTCACCTCTCTGCATGCACACAGCCCGGTCCAGAGTGCAGCATCCCACCACCTGCAGCAGGACGGCGTCTCCTTGGCAGCCTGCAAGTGGGCTCTGAGACACCTACCCCATGTAGGGAGCACCTCATGCTGTGGTCTGGGCTGTCTGCGATATTTGCCTTATTCTTCTCCTTACCTCTATGCTGCTCAGTAAAAATGCAAACGAAGTGTTGTCACTCTGCTCACTCTTTCTGCAATGCAAATGCTGTGTGTTCCCTCTGTACCTGCTGCTTCCCAGATTGCAGTGGAGAACAAGGAGGGAGGTGGGTTGGCTGAATTGCACCTTAATTAGGCTCCTCCCCAGACAACCTGCACTGTGAATTTTTCAAAATCCTATAAATTGTGTAATATCAATTATTCAATCTTTCTGCTAATCTAAAGGTTTCCAGAAGACTTCTAGCTTTGTAGGAAAGCTAAACATGAAGTATCAATAATTGACAGGCTTCCCATCAGAGGATTAACTCCCAGAAAATATCCCTTTGGAGCACAAGTAGAGCATGCAGTGCCCCCTGGGGAGGTATTACCTTCACTAGTCAAAGTGCTCTTGGAGAGGTGTCATCACACCAAATTCCATCACTGCATTTTATAAATCCTATTCTATTAGATGCATTTATCCTGCAAACAACTTTGCAGTATAATTCCTAGGGTTTTTTCCCTGGCATAACTGAGGTCCATATAACCAAGGTCCACGAGGGATTAACACAGTGAGCACATTTGACAATCACATTTGCAGGTCAAATCTGGAGTGTCCCATGGGACTGGACTCCCTGCATGCCCACACTGGATCAAGGAGGGTCACCTCCTCTGCATACAGTGGAAGCTGAGAGGGGGTGCCCCGAGTCACACCTCAGGGTAACTGCATGCTTTGCCAGCACCTGTTCATCGCCCCCAGCCCCAAAGCAGACAGTCGCATCTTCCCTCTGATCAGAGTGGGGTCACATTTTGACCTTCTCCCATAGCCCGGGTTTTCCCGGCACAGCCTTTTCCCTTTGCCATGCCCGGCTGGCACCCAGCTCCCGGAGGGCACGCTCCCTGCAGCCCGCAGCCAGGCTGCCCTGGGCAGTCCCTTCCCGGCACACGGCCCGCGGCTGCGAGAGGCTGAGCATGAAGGCTTTCCCCGGCAGCTCCGCAAGCGTTCGCTACAGAGGGAGGCTGAGCATGAGGTTTTCCCTGGCAGCTCTGGAAGCGCTCGCTACAGAGACTGCGGAAAGCCGCGAGCTCGCCAGCACCACGCAGAGCGTTTGGATGCCTCCTACAGGCAGGAGGGGCACAGAGAGTTAATTAAAATGCACTGAGCAAGTGTAAAGTTTCATTACAAGACACAAAGGTAGGCTGAGTTCCTCCTCCAGCAGACATATCTGCATAATTCGGCCCGGCCCTGCAGCTGCCGCTGCTGCTGTGCTCACTGCTGCTGCAGACACTGTTTTCATCTGTTTTATTGAGTAAACACTACCCCAGGTTGGAGCTGCGTAACCAGTCCTGCTGCGCAGTAATGCTTTTGCTTTCTTCCTACAAATCTAACATAAAAGTGACCATCCTGCAGAGAAGCACGCCCATCCTTCGCCACTGGCTGACGCTGGCATCTGGCACAGGGGACTGAGCATCCCCGTGTACAGCCTGCACATTGGCTGCTGGCATGGCTGAGCCCAGGACACCTTCAGAACTTCTGGTGGTGGCTAGGCTTGCAGCAGACTGGAGACCATCCAGGGTCAGCAGTCCCATCGCAGCACATTTTCCCAGGAAAACATCCACCAAAGTATTGCTGGTTCCCTGTCTGAAGCCCAGCTCAGCCTGCAGTGTTTGGAGTATGAATATACTGTACATGTGAATGGCAGATTTGTTCCACATATTTTCCTCGAAGACTGTATGTCTTTTCCTTTTTTTTTTTTAAATAATGTCAGTCATAAATGTCATGTGCTGGAGCCCAGATCTCATTATTGTGAGCAGAGAAATGTATGCCAGGCAATAAATTCTTTTGTTGGAAATAACCCTGGTGACTAGAGAAATTTATGAATTTATTACTCTTTGTAGGAGCCTTTCCTCCTATGACTTAAAGAGAGATCTATCATCCTACAGGAGACCTTGCTGGTTCTCTAGAAACCTTTGTACAGTTTTATGTTGCATTCCCTGCCTTCCTGTCCTAAGGATTCATTCACCTGCATGGCTCATTATAAACAAGGTGTTCTGCCTCCCAGGCTGGCACCGCTCCCACAAGGCCCAGTGGCCACGGCCCTGGTGGAGAGAGCGTCACCAGTGCTCAGCCCAGCAGCCACAGCCACTGCTGGGCTGGCAGTGCTGGGTGGCCATCGGGGCTCTGCAGCGTGGGGCTGCTGGCTCCTGGGGACCAGCCAGCCCAGCCCTGCCAGCCCAGCCCTGCCAGCCCAGCCCAGCCCCGCCCAGCCCTGCCAGCCCCGCCCAGCCCTGCCAGCCCAGCCCAGCCCAGCCCTGCCAGCCCAGCCCAGCCCCGCCCAGCCCAGCCCTGCCAGCCCAGCCCAGCCCTGCCAGCCAGCCCAGCCCCGCCCAGCCCTGCCAGCCCCGCCCAGCCCAGCCCCGCCCAGCCCCGCCCCGCCCTGCCCCGCCCCGCCCAGCCCTGCCCCGCCCCGCCCAGCCCTGCCAGCCCAGCCCTGCCCAGCCACGCCCAGCCCAGCCCCGCCCCGCTCTGCCCCGCCCCGCCCAGCCCTGCCAGACCAGCCCTGCCAGACCAGCCCTGCCAGACCAGCCCTGCCAGCCCAGCCCTGCCCTGCCAGCCCCGCCCAGCCCCGCCCCGCCCCGCCCAGCCCCGCCCCGCCCCGCCCCGCCCCGCCCTGCCAGCCCCGCCCAGCCCCGCCCAGCCCCGCCCAGCCCAGCCCAGCCCTGCCAGCCCGCCAGCCCTGCCAGCCCGCTCAGCCCAGCCCAGCCCAGCCCGCCCAGCCCTGCCAGCCCGCCCAGCCCAGCCCAGCCCTGCCAGCCCCGCCCAGCCCCGCCCAGCCCAGCCCCGCCCAGCCCCGCCCAGCCCAGCCCTGCCAGCCGAGCCACTGGCCCCGTCTCTAGCCCCAGCACTGATACTCTGCCAGCTGCCTGGCAAAGGGCTGAGGGGCAAGATGGGGCTGGCAACTGAGGAAGATCGGAGGAGTAAATAGCATCAGTTCAGCTCCAGACAGCATGTCAGGGACCCCACTGCCAGCTGCAGAACATCCAGAGTGGAGGGATGGCTGTGCGATCACCTCCTGACAGAGCCACTACAAAATTATACCTTGTTATCTCACTGTCAATTATATTTTCATGTAGGTCTGAAATACTTTGAATACAAACCTTTTCGGTAAGATTACAAATCACTCAAGCACTTCTGCAATTTGGATGGCAGGGGGTCAATTATTTGGACATGGGTTTGCATATAATGGCCTGCAGCAGATTGTAAAGTTTCTCTGTTAGTGATGCAATTATGAACACTGAATCCAAACTATGGCTGGAGGGTGGTGGAATGGGGCCATCTGGACATGGAGACACATGCACAGCTGTGAGGGGACTCCCTCGCCCAGTGCTGTAGGCACTGGGGTATGTGTATGGTCTCCACAGAGCCTGCTGAGGCAGAGAATATGTGGTGTAAGAGACAGTCCAATAACAAAAATAAACACAAATACAAATGTAAAATAAGAATGAGAAGTGTCAGATTTTTTTTTGCCAAGAAAGAAGTTCAAACTTCACTTCCGCATGATTACTGTTTATTCTAGAAAACCATATCACTTCAGTCATTTAACAATTCAAAACATGCTATTTTCAAAAATCCTTAAAAGCTTTCACAAACAGACTCTCATCCAGCCAAAATCCAGCTGGCAAAGCTCCTGGGTGTGAGGATAGACTAATTTATCACTGCTCAGCAATGAATATTAGAGTTTATTTTGTTGAAAAGGAAAACCAGTCAGGGTTTTGACCATCCAAAGTGGCAATCACTGCTGCTAAACACAGAACACAGAATGCCTGCCATGAAAGACTCCAGAAACCACGTCCATAAAAAAGCATTCCCAGCACCAGGCTCTGCTCCTGGGACAACACTTGCACCGTTCCTGGGCTGTCTCCACAGCTGGTTTGTCAGTTCCAGGCTCCAGTCCTGCTCCCCCCACCCAGGGCATCGTGTCACCTGCTCTCCTCTAGTGGCACACGGACCCCCCAGTCCTGTGCTTCCCCATCACCACCACCCTGGCACAGCCACCTGCACTGGCACAGCTGCCTGTTCCACACCCAGCCACACTCCCCAGAGCTACTGCCTTGATTTCCTACTTTTTTCCATTCCTTCATAAAAAATGGATGTTGAATGAAAGGTTTTACACAGCAAACAGAACTGAGATTTAGGGCTACAAATGTCAGATTTCACAACACTCTGTCCATAAAACTGTAGCACATCACCAGTAGCATGAACCAGGGGATGGGATCACAGATTTCCTAAAAGTAAATGAAAATGACATCTGAAGTTATTTTTCTCCTACTCTTAAAAATCAGCCTAACAGGAACATCAAAGTAATCCATGAGCCTGGTCATTCCTGTAACACATTGGCATAAATCAAGTACAAAACCATGGTTGAGCTGGGTAGAAAATCATCTTCCAGAGACATCTAACTGAGCTCAGCAAAGGAGAACAGGCTGACACAACATCTTTAAACATTTTTAATTACCCTGTCAAAGTGACAATTATGGAGCTAATTATTAGGAAGACAATACCAGATATACTGAATAGCACATCAACAGTGTTTTTATGTAATTATGCAATTTAATGAATTGAAGGCTACAGTAATGGACTATATCTGGTTAATTAGGGACTCCCTTTCTGCTAATAATGCCATTTATTTTCAATTCACTATATTTCTTTTTCTGTAAAATGCATTTCCATAGACAACGAAGGATGTTTCAGAGCAGCTCATACCGCTCACCTCTTCATGTATGGGTGGGACACAGAGTTTTTCATGGGTGAACAATGAGCTCCAGCTGTTGATCTTTCATTTCCACCTTTGCCATATTCTCTAGGGGTTAGTTACAGCCGGGGCTGGGCTCCTGGTGTTGGCACTCAGCCTGCCCAAAGCCCCCCTCTGCCCTGACCTTCTGGCCCAGTCCCCAACCCCAAGCACAGCCCTGTGCCAGGGCACTGGGACAGGAGCTCCTCAGTGGCACACAGGTGGGCTGAGGTCTCAGGAGCCCTTGCAGGACCTGTGGTGCCTGTTGAGCCAGTTCCCAGGCGGACTCTGCTCAGCAGCACCCAATCCGCATCTGGCCCCACATCTCTGGCAGCCCCTCACTCTGCTCCTGAGCCACAGGGCAACCTGTGTAGGCCTGGGGCTGGCTGGTGGTCCTGCCCCTCTGATACCAGTCACAGGAAGGAGAAGAAATAATTTAAACATTTTCCCCATCAGACAAAATTTTGGAGAGTTTCAAGCCTTCTAATTTCTCATTGTTGAACAAAAAATCTCTGATAAATTATTAATAGTATTTTAAATGTACCCATAGAAGCCAGGGCCTTCTGTGGTATGGAGGTGACTGGCAGTCTCTTCATTCTGCAAAGAACTGCAATACCTGACAAATGAAAGCATCAAATTTACCTTTTCACATTTGCAGGCTACTGGCATTAATGGCACAAATATTTGGTAGGTGACCCTTTGCAGAGTTTTACTGGGTTTTTGACCCTAATACACTAAAGGACTACCCATCTAAGTGGAAGCTGCTGTTAGGAAGGAAGAAATGCAATAATGTACTTGTAAATTAATAAAATCCTGGCAATTGGGAAAACATCCTGGGCTTTTGTTGGCCTGGAGATTTATTCAGTCCTGCTGGCTTCCCAGCTGAGGCAGAAAAGATCATAAACCTGCTAAGAGAAATGCTGCTGCAAAATGTTCCAGGCTCGGCTATAACATTCCTCCTCCCTTTGGCACAGCAGCCAAGGTGCCCCAAAAAGGCCAAGGGCTGAACTAGCAAACCCTGTCCCGTCTGTCCTTGCCAGCAGCTGCTCAGGAGCACTAACGCTGACAAGAGCTAACTGTTCTGCAGTTGGAATTTGGTTTGGGAGGGTCTTTCAAAGCTTCCTTTTTTCTGGGAGCATAGTAAGCCTTGAACTGTGTTATGTGCCCATCAAAATTCCATGAGGGAGTGTTGGGAGGAGGTTATGGGTGTCTGGACTGTGCACAATCCCTGCTGTCAGCTCAGGCTGAGCAAGAGCCTCTGCTGAGCTGCAATGGGAACGGTCAGGGATAAGCATGCCACATGCCCCGTTCAGAGCACAGCACCCAAGTCAGGGAGACCAAGCTGAGCTGCAGCTCATGGCAGGGCGGCAGGAAAGGGAGCAGTCCAGTGCTGCAAGGCACAGCAGCAGCAGGAGCAGCTGTCTGGAGTGATAGTCACGTTCCTGCTCCTGCCTGTTAAACAGGGTAGACTCAGCTCCCCAGCCCTCGCTCCCCCAGCGATGCTCTGAGGCAGTGAAACATTTTGCTCCTGCTGTACAAGTCAAACACATTAACTCCAGCCCTCTGGGGAGTCTCTGAGCACTGTACCGAGCCACTTCCCCACGGTCAGCAGCTGATCCAGCCATCCTCCCAACTATCTGTCGTCAAGGCAGCAGAATTCACCCCATGGAGAATTCACCACTTGGATTCGCAAACCCTTCGAGTCCCGAGCCCAGGTGCAGGAGATACATGCTCTCTATGAGTAGCATCACCACAGAGCAGACAATGGGAGTTCTGCCCTGCAGACTTGCAGCCCACATTCCAGCAGATTGTGAGAACCTGCTTGCAGGTTGCTTGCTTGGGATGCTTTGCCTTTGTAAGTTTAGGAATAGGATGACATCCCGGGTCTGGAAAGGGCTGAGCAACGAGGACACCAGGGCTTCAGTCAGACTTCACCAAATATTTAAAAGAGAAATGATCCAGAACCAGCTCTTCTGAGGCACAGCAGCAATTCATTTTCATCAGGGAATACTCAGCTAGCTGATTTTATGGCAGTATGTCTTTTTATGTATATAAAATCTGTGAATTAATTTAGTGCTTGTGAAAACAAAGGAGTAATCACACTCGCATGAGCCATGGATACAGTGGAAAGAGTGGCCAGCAACTTGGGTCAATAGCTAGCTCAGCAACACGTGCCATATCACTTGTACCACACAAGGAAGGCAGCTGCCCTGCTATTCCAGCACTCCAGATCAGACAGTGGCCACTTTCTGACACTCAGTACTTCAGGAGGAAAATCTCCACCAGCTTCAGGGCAACATTCATGAAAACAGAAGTTGGTTGCACCAGTCCTTGTGTGGTATAAGTGATGCCAAGGAAGATACACGCAGCTCTGCTGGATGGAGATTCACATGAATCGTCTCTAGAGTGGTTACCCAAAATGCCCCAAGAGGCAACAAAAGAGAAAGGCACAACTTGTTTAATCTACTTCCACACTGGTGTAAGAAGAACTGAACTTCTCCTTGTCCTGCACCCTAGGGCACCTTCATTGTTGTGGTCTCTGTTCTCTTACTGCTCCTCATTTCCAGGGTAAACCAATACTGGGAAGCCCTGGGAAGAATCTCAGGCACACCACTCCTTCCCACAGCATCATTCGTGTTTCCAGCCCTGTCCTCAGCCTTCCCTGTCTGGATGCATTAAAGTCAAACTCTCTGCAACACTATCCAGGCCTTGGCAGCATCTCAATGTCTGCAGAGCCAGCAGTGACCATGGTGACATCGCACATGGTCTCCTTTGCCTCAGCCCTGTGCCCCCACCTGTGTTCCCACCCCTCTGGCTTTTCTCCTTCATTCCTCCACAGGCTTATCAACCGTGCTGTCACTGTGGGTTTGATCTCTCTTCTCCCTTTCATGCAATGACACAGACAAACTTTCTTTTCAGTTATTGACAAATTTTTTCTACTTTACAGTCTAAGATTTTATGGCTGATAACAGAAGGATTATGAGGATGGACATCCCCACCACTTTGCTCAACTGACTGCCTCTTGCACCTGCTGTGCTTTCAAATATCCAGAGTGCCTTGGATGTTTTAGCTTTCCCTTCTAGCTCTTTTGCTGCCAATCCTTCTGGGCAGATGCTTCCTCTCACCCCTCCTGCTCTGGCATGTCTTTGGCAATAGGTCATGTAGGATGAGCAAAGTCATCTTCTCTGGTCTGAACTGTGAAATGCCAGATTTTGTACCTAAGCTCAAATTCCACCTCATGCTCAACCATGCATAAGCCAGAGGTACAGACCAAGGAGAAGGTCTTGAGCCCTGGAGAAGGTGAGGGGCTGACAGAGCTCTGGACTGAGGCCAGGAAGGATGATCAGAGCACAGTGAAGTTAAAATGGTCAGGCACAAAGGCAGCACCAGTCCCAGCAAACATCATTCTCTGATGCCACCACCCCATTGTCCCAGGAGCAAAGCCGTCCAATGCCAGAGCATGGTGTGCCAGGGGGCACTCACAGAAATAACAAGGGCGGTTCTGGTGCCAAGGAGCTCATCCTGTACAGAGCAAATGCTCCTTCTGCAGGCCCAGAGGAGGGAAAAGGCAGCGCTGGGGGTTGCGGGAAACAGCCCTGGTGCTGAGGAGTGGCCCAGAGTCCCAGAAGGAACAGCACTGGCCACGGGGCTGCTCTGCTGGCAGAGCACAGCCCAGCCTGGCCACTGCCAGTGCCAGACTCTCTCTGCTGAAGCTGCTCTGCCATCACCCGTGGGGTGGCCACTCCAGAGCACCCACCTGCTCCCACCGCACCGAGGGCGCCCCATCCCACTCCTGCCTGCACACCATGGGATTGGCTCCTGCCCACCCTAGCACAAAGATCAAGATTTTCCTAATGACCAGTCTACAGGGACTGCAGGGCAACCGGGGAGCTCTGTTTCCTGGCTTCAAAATGTTTTTGCAGAGCTCCATCTAGGGGGGATGATGCTGGGCCAGGCTGCAGATCAAGACAGGTACTAGTAAAAAACACAATGGCTCCTTCCCCTGGCCTGAGGCCTCTCATCACACACTTACCGTGCTAATTAGAAAGGAAGGAAACAGACTATAAATTTTACGGTCTATTCTAATTTCAGTTGCAACTGATTTCAAAAGAGCTGGTGAAGATAAGTGCACCTGTGCAGATCAGTGGTGCATCACAGGCAGAGAGCCAGAGCGCTTAATTAAATGTTATTCTAGGAATAGCCCTCATTGGACAAGACTGAGCATTAAAGCATCCGTTTTCTGAAGGAGACTGAGTGTAATCAGAATCTCTGCTGTAAAAAGCAAAACTAATCCCAGCTCCAGACATTAATGTCCCTCAGAGAGTGGCAGAGGAAAGTAGTAGAGCCCTGGAAGCGCCTAGCAGCTCCAAAGACAGAGTGGCCTGCACAGACAGAAGCCCCCAGGAGGTCTCAGAAGTCTGCTCTGCTCACAGTTGGCCCAGCACAGGGAGCTGCGTCCCAGATCACCCTGACAGCGATAGCAGCACAGGTGCTGAAAACAAATGGGCATTTCCCCAGCCCTACTGCATGTAGAGCTGATGGATGCTCTGCTGGGGAAATTGTCACAGCTGTGACAGCAAACAGCAGGTTGGGTCACTGACAATCCCCTCAGAGGGGATAGAACAGATCTAGCCTCATTCTCAATACGTTTTTATTTTCAGGTGAATCATGGTGTCTCATTTTATGGCCTCAGTCCTGAGATAAAAGAATAGTGTTAAACTTCACAAATCCTCTAATATTGCTGTGCCTAGAGTTGGAGGCCTCGCATATGCAGATATTACTTCTCTGTTGCTCTGAGGTCTCTTTCTAATTTAATACTTTAACGATATTGCAAAATTCATAATGTGGTCTTCTCCAGAGGAAAACAGTTTATCTTCCAGTAAAGGGGGCCTGTCTGAATCCACTGCAGTGGATTCTGCTGTTCCACCCTGTCCCCATGTCTGGGTGGAGAGGCGATGGCTACCATGCCAGCACATACCTCTGCATCCAGCCAGGCATTTGGTGTCCATGTCAGCCTCGATGAAGCTGCAGCAAGCACAGGGCAGAGGTTGTGTCTGTGGGTCCTTTCCGTCCTCCAATGGTCTCCACGCCCGCCAGGAGCCCTGACATGTGCAGGAGGAGAGAGAAGGAGGGAGGGAGGGGGACAGAGGGGCTGGCAGCCAGATCTGCCCTTTGCTGTTACTGTCAGATCAAATAGCTGCTAATTGACCACTGTGTCTCCTTTTCCTGAGCTATTAGCCAAGGCACCATGGCAGCTTCCTGACATTAATTATCTGTGAGTTAGCAGGGTCTGAAAGCATAAATAACAATTTGCCATGATGGCAGGGTGAGCTCAGTGCTGCAGGCACTGATGTGGCCACTGTGCCCTGGTGTGGTGGGTGCCATCGCTGGGCCCATGGCCAGCAAGGTGTCAAGCACCACGCAGAGCAGCCAGTTCTTCCCAAAAGCACTCAGAGTTTGGTTGGACTACCGTGGTCCAGGGGTGTCCTGCTTCTTGGGCCACTTCAGCAGTGACAGCAGTACCAGAGACCTCAGCACCAGACGATGGTGTCAACAGGACCACAGCCCGCTGGTGTGAGCCACGCTGGCTGGGCTTTGCCTTGGTTTGGAAGCCTTGTCTCATGGCCAACGCAAACATGAAATGCAGCACGAGGGTCATTCCTCCAGCAGACCATCACCACAGAGAGGAAAGGATCAAATACAGCAAACCTTGGCACGTGTTTCCTTTCCTGGCAACTCTAAGAAGTTCCCATTAGCCCCCTTGTTTAGAGGGGCTCGGACCATGCCCTCAGCAGCCACCTCTGAGACCAGTATATCTTAGCAGTCAGCAAAGGAACTGCTGCAAAGCAAACGGGCTCCTGGAACTGCACTGAAGGAGCAAGGACACTCTGAAATTTCCTTGCCTCATTGCAACACAGCTCTGCACAGACCCCCAGCGTGGCCCTCCTGGCCTCACACAGGGGCTGGGACACTTGGACACCTCTGCCCTGAGGGAATGGAAGTGGCCCCAGTCAGTGCTTCCTGCTGCAGAATCCCGAGGTCTGGGGAGTGACACCAAGCCCCCACATCTGGAGCAATGACTGCCAATGACTAGAGGAGAGCACAGGCTGGAAAACAGTAAATTGCCCTGGTTTATATCCCATCAGAATTTTTGCTGATATCTCCTAGTTCTTCATGTCTAATTTGATGACCATATTACTTAAAATTAGAGTTGAATAAGAGGCGCCCTTACCCTTTTATCACCCTATCTGATATGAAGAATGAGTCTAACTTTTGAGAATATCATGAAGATAGATAACTGTTAGAATTCAGGTTCTTTAAACCAGTTTCTGATTTAAGGATTGTAACTTTTGGGGACTACTTTTGCTTGCCTCTAATATTCAAGAGACATGCAAAGATTATTTAAAAGTTGTAGGTTGCAGAAGTACAACATCACCCATGACTCCATGAAAGGGGCCCTAAAGAGCATCCTTGCCACTCCCTTGGACAGCAGCATCATCACGGGTGTGGCCCAAGCCATGGACACCATGTAAGAAATGACACCCTAGCTGGCCATAGGGTTTTCCTGGGGCCCTCAAAGGGTTTTCCAGGCCAGCAGCCCCTGTGTAGGCCTGGGATGGCACATCCACTGCCAGAGTGAGCACCTGTTCCCAGGAGGACCCTGTCTTTAGAGGCCACACAGCAGCACCAGTCATTGCTGCTCATGGCAAAAGTATGCCACAAACAAATACAGCAGGATTAGATTGGATTTTTTTTTGTCAATCTTTTTGCTTTGTTTCAGTGTGGGAGAAAAAAAAAAAATCAAGCCAGAGTTAACATGATCAAGGTGTGAACATAAGCAGCCAGAATGCTGTGAATCACATAAAAGATTTGATCACAGTCAATATCAGCTGCTGAGCTATAATAGCTTTTGTGACTCTCCAAACAGGATTTTAATTTTATGTTTATTATTTGGGGACCAGCAAAGCACAGGAAATGCCCTTGTGGTGGTACAGGCCCCCTTCCCTCTTGTTCTATGGAAGCCTGGGAAGACTCAAGTGCAAAGCAGGCTGACTTTCAACATTTTCAATTTTTGCTTGTGTTCCCCAGGCTTGGCAGGAGAGAGTGAACTTAATTAAAATCAATGGAGAAACAGAACGGAATAAATCACAATATGAATATTCTCAGTGCCTTCATTGAAGCGCTGCACATGGCTCTGTCACACTCAAACAGCGACTCCTTCAAGGCTGGAGGAGCCTCCAGCCCTCTGTTGTGTCCAGCAGCACAGCAGCCCCACTGCAGAGGCTGTGCCCTGCATCCCTCGCTGCTCGGGATGGACAGGACATGGGCAGCAGGCAGGAGGCTGTGCCCTGCATCCCTCGCTCGGGATGGACAGGACATGGGCAGCAGGCAGGAGGGGTTGCCGTGCCAGCCTGGGTGTGCTGTCCCAGGCACACAGCTTGTTTTCAGCACCCTCGGCCTCAGACCCACCCTGCCCCACTGGCCAGCACAGCCCCTGTGCAGAGGGTCGGCATCCCCCAGCTTTTCAGGCCCCAGGGCTGTTTCCAGCAGTGAAGAGAAGTTGTCTGATTGCTTTCCTCAGTCAGGAAGTTTGGTTAGGCAGAGTGTGTTTTCCACAGCCACACACAGCACCATCCTCCTCATGCTGGCAGTGCCTGGGACACCGTAGAGCCAGAGATGGGGACAGGCCTGGGACACAGTTGGAGGGAGCAAGAGTGGGGGTTGCTCCTCGTGGTGGTTCAGCTTCTGAGCCCCAGCACAGACCATGAACAGGCCAGGAAATGAAAGCAAAAGAAGACGTGAAAGAAGGAGAAGGGGATACTGGGAGGGAACTGCCAGTCCCAGCCCCTACTTATTCCCTAATAGGCTGTTTACGGGCAATCTTGGATTGCTTTTCAGAAGCAAATAACAGCTTTTTAGAGTCACCTGCCAGCAGGTATATGTGGTTTAAAGCTTTTCCACATCAGAACAGAACTGCCATGTATAGTGTGCTGAGTGGTTAGAACCAGCAGGTTAGAAGAGTGCCAGGAGTGCCTCACTCCAGGCTGGCCCCACATCGCAGTGTTTGCCATCCCGGTGCCCACAGGGGCTGTGTTTGGGCCATCCAGGTGTCCGCCTCAGACAAGAGCAGATTTCTCTATCGCTGCCCAGCAGGCTCCTCAACAGCCATTTTTCCAAGCTTCTGTGACTGTTACAAGCACTGCATAGAGCCACAAAGCTAGGCAGCAACCAGCTTGTGCCCCTGCAGCAGGGGAGAGCCCTTGGCTCAGTGAGGACCATGACAAACCCCAGAGCCTCAGGCAGGCCCAGGCAGCCTGTCTGCCTCGCCAGCCTCAGTGCTGATCCACCTTCTCCCCACCTTAGGAACCTGCAACCAGCAGGAACCTGCAACCAGCACCATACCAGGGCTCAGTCCTCCCACCACATTTAGCTGCTGCCATAGCTATCATGCAAGAGCAACAGGGCTTCCTCTCTCCATATAGCCAGGGGTTCAGATTTCATAAAAAAATTCATTACACCATTGTTTAACACCACATGCCAATCCCTTCCAGATGACTTAATTTGTTAATCACACTTTTAATGGTGGAGACTGTTAGAGGCCATGAGGGAGAGGTTAATATTAGTACCATTTAACTGTCGAAAGCTTTTCATGTTGTAAAGCAGGCACACGGTCGAACAATAAACCCGCAGTGTAATTGGCGGGTAACAGGCCCCCCGGCGCTCGTAGCTCTGCCGCTGACAGCCGTGTGCCAGACCAGCATGGCCAGCGACCCACGGGGTTCTGCCACATCCCGGGCCCAGAGTCCCCGGCCCAGAGCCCAGCCCAGAGCCCCGGCCCAGAGCCCCAGCCCAGAGCCCCCGGCCCAGAGCCCCGGCCCAGAGCCCCGGCCCAGAGCCCGACCCAGAGCCCAGCCCAGAGCCCCGGCCCAGAGCCCCCAGCCCAGAGCCCCCGGCCCAGAGCCCCCAGCCCAGAGCCCCGGCCCAGAGCCCCGGCCCAGAGCCCGGCCCAGAGCCCCGGCCCAGAGCCCCCAGCCCAGAGCCCAGCCCAGAGTCCCCGGCCCAGAGCCCCCCAGAGCCCACCAGAGCCCCCCAGGCCCCAGAGCCCACCCGGCCCAGAGCCCCGGCCCAGAGCCCCCGGCCCAGAGCCTGGCCCAGAGCCCCCGGCCCAGAGCCCCCAGCCCAGAGCCCCGGCCCAGAGCCCCGGCCCAGAGCCCCGGCCCAGAGCCCCAGCCCAACTCAGGGCAGCAGGGTGACCACAGAGTGACAGGGGCAATCACCTGCCTCCAGGCTGGATTGCTGCCAGCGGCAGGGACGTGCCAGTGGGCGCATGCCACAAGAGAGCACTCAGCAAGTACGTGGGCTGTTCCTGACTGTATTTTTCTTACAGTCAATCTTTCACAGATTTATGCTGGAGAAATGGGAACATTAAATATCCCCTTGCTGTAATTCAGCATGCCGCAAGAGATACAGATTTAAATATTTAGTAGCACATAACTGGCTAAAAGCCTCGGCAACATTTTAAAAAATCACTTTTTAATAAAACTGGACTGAAATATTCCCCACAGTTAGAATTTATGGTTTATAATCGGTGTTCTTGTGATAAATAGGAGTGAATATATATTTATGAACAACAAATGTTAATGAAGAAATAATATGGGAGCCCACCTTCAGGCTGTGTAGCTGCTAGTGCTCTGCAACATTCCCCGAGGAATGCTGACATTGAGCAAACAAAAAGGCCAGATCAACAGTGCTATTAGACTGAAAAATCCAGGAGGAAAAGAGCATGGCCTGGGCACAGAGGCCAGTTCAGAGGCGGCTGCACTCAGTGAGAGCCTCTGCACACGACTGCAAAGGCACGACTGAGCTCGCTCCTTGCCTGCAGATCACAGATATCGTGTGTCTGCATCGCAGTCGGCAAATGCTCCAGCACGACTGATTTGTATCGGGTGAGCCATTCATTTGCATGTGTTTCCCCATGATAATAAACCTGGAGGCAAAGCCCACAGTAACTGCTTCTCTCTTCTGTCCGATGGCAGGAAGAGATTTATCGCGGGGTGGTGATCTCGATTACCGCCTGGGCGCAGCACAGGCAGGAGCAGCATGCTGATTTCTCTGCACTTCACACCCACTAGGAGCAGTCTGAGTTTTAATACTGGCCATCTTCTGCACCAAAACGTCGAATTAACAGAAACCAGACCGAGGAATGCCAGAGAGTGTGGGGGAATCCCTCCCCTCACATAGCAGCATCTGCACCTGTGGGGGCTCTGCATCCCAGCCCGGACTAAGTGGGGGGAGCCACTGGGCTCCCCAAGGTTTGTGGAGGATACCACAGCCCATGGACTGTGCAGGCAGAAAAGCAGTTCAAACACCATCCCAGGGGACCAGCTTCAGGGAGTCAGATGCACAGCAGGAGCTCTTGGAGCAGCCATCACATCTCTCTGCCCCACGGGGAGGCTGGCACTCGCCCCCACACTAGCAGCGCTGAAGAGCTACAGCAGCCAAAGGAAACATTTCCAACATTAAATAAAACAGACATGTTTATGGTACAATAGAAGCTCTGTGATCTTGGAACACAATTTGCATAAACAGACAATTTGGCTATAAACAATTTCAACATTAACTAGTATTTACATATAGAACAACTCACTCAAAATACAATTAAAGGCTTTGATGGATTGTAAAATGTCAACATATTTAAAAGGCTACAATATATGCTTGGTTTATATCTCCTTGGTCAGACATAAAACTGGAGTTTGTTTACATTTTCTCTGCCAGAGCCCAGAGCACAAGGGGCTTCTGGCTCCCTGCATCAGGACGTGCAGGTATCAATTTGCTGGTTATTCCTCCACACAGGGAATAATCTCTGTTTTCTCTAAGAACATATTTAAACTAGGGAGGCTATGGTTCACCTCACCACTCCACTCACTCCGTACCCCTAAAAGAATCTGCAGGGCCGCTGTTTTCCATATTGCCCAAACAGAGGCTGGTAGGACGGCATTCATTCAAGACTGAGATATTGCAGCAGAAGACAAGACCTGGTCCTCACTGCAGGCTGCCTGAAAGCAGAAGAATCCCAAATCAGCAGCAGCCTCTTCCAGTTTGGGCCAGAACCTCTAGCTGTCCAGAGAAAGCATCTGACTCCTCACCATTTACCAGAACAAAGGCCAAAGCCCACCTCTCCCCTCTCCCCACTCCCCACAGAGTCTTCTGTTCACAGGCTTGCTACTTCACCCCACAAGAAAGCTAAGTACCTAACACAAATGGGAACATCTCCAGTATTAGCAGAAAGTCCTCCCCACCCCAAAGAGGCTGCCTCACTACTGTGAGACTTGGGAGACATGTGTCCAACCACCCTTGGAGAACAGGAACAGCACAGCTCAGGCACCCACGTCCTGAAAGATGCTCTTTCCTCCCTTCAGGAGGAGGGTGCAGGCAGGAGCTTTGCTGGCATGGCAGACCCGCACAGCTCAGCTCACCACGCAGGAGCTTTGCAGCACAAGGCAGCCAAGCGAGGTGGCGAGAACCAGGCTGAGCACTTCTGTCTGGTTCAGCTTCACACCCTCAGAGCTTGGCTGTCAGAACCAGCACACAAGTCACCCAGCCAAGAGTGGTGACTTGTGTGCCAGGAGTGACGCATCCCTGGAAATCTCACCAAACACTTGGTAACTTTACCCTCAAGTTCTTCTCTGCCTCTGACATCACACTGAGATTACCTGGGAGAAAGAGGAGCTCAAGTTTCTTCCCAAGCCGCACCAGCCAAACACACCACCTACTGCTGAAATAATAAGCAAGAGCAATTGTCCTGTCTGATCATCCTGAGAACATTTTGAAAGCTGCTCACAGCATTTCTTCTCTTCAAGGTCAGATTCTTCAGGGACTGAACAATTCTGCATTCAGCCTAAAAACACAAAGCTTATTTATAAACTGCCTAATATATTTTAAAGGGCAGACATTCCACATTTTACTTTTTATTGCCACTTATCTTCCACTCTGCTGTAGTTTTTTATCTTCTGCTATGCCAAGGCACATCTCCGCAGCCCTGCTGCTGTGTGGCTGACACAGTGGAACACTGTGAACTCAGTTAAGTGCAGCCCTTGTAATCTGTCAGAGCTCATGGAGGGGATCCGGATGCTTTCCCAAATACCACTGAGCTTATAAAGCAAAGCAAAAACCCATAAGCAGTCATTGACTGTGGAGCTCAAAGAAAGACTGAGAGCTATACTCACAAAACCCACATCAGCCTGGGAAAGTGGTGGAGGAACAGCTCCAAAAGCGAACGGGCTTTGCTCCTGGCTTGCTGGGAGTTTATTCCACTCACAAGGAGCCATTTGCCTCCCTGTACTCTTTTATGCTTTCCTTCCAGGCTGCAGCAACTGCCCAACAAGGGCAGCAGGCCAAGGCTGCACGTGAGTCCAGGCTCTGCCAGCACAGAAAACCTCTGCACCCTGCTCCAGGGGCACAGACAGCATGGGCAGGTGGTGCAGAACCTCTGGGACGTGACTGCAGCTGGAGAGAGCAGAGGTGCTGCCCAGGTAGCCTGCGTGGGGCCCCCCACTCCTCTCCTACTTCCCACCACCTGGGCTGGGCAACGCTGCCCCTCTGCCCGCAGACCCTGCCAGCTGCTGGCACCACCAGCAGCAGAACAAAGAGCTCCTTCTACTCCCCCAGGTTCAACAGTCCTGTATTAATTTGGCTTGTGGAGGGTTCTCATCCCTCTTTATCTTGTCCCTCTTTTCCGCAAGCACCCAGCAGGGCCTTCCTGTGGTGACTCCTCAGCTGGACCCTCCTTCTCTAGCCATGTTAGAGCCCTTTGTTCATGCCGCTGCTGCTACTGCCCAGCAAGTTACAAGTATTATTTATTGCAACACAGCACATGGATGCTCTCTTTTCTATTTGTCTGCATTAAATAATTATTTAAGCTATATTAGGTATTTTTCAAAAAAACTGTCAGCACCTGAAGTTTCATTATTGTAGTTGGAGCTATAGAACAGGGCAATTCATATGGATCCTAGCCCTTGCATGGAAAGGACTTTCTGCAGGCTGAAATTATGGCATGAGCATGTTTTATGAGACACTAGAACTTAACCTTGAAATGTGGGGAGATGGGAGAAAGGAGTGAGGGGAAGCAAGCTGTCCAGGGTGCCTGACACAGCAAGAGGCTCCCAGCTGTGCTTCTCCCAGAAGCTCAGGTGCAGGAGCTGATGGTGGGGCAGTAGCAGACAAAGCAACACGACTGTCACCTCTGGTCAGGGCACCACTGTGACTGAGCAGTGCTCCTCTCTGCTCCGCCTTCCTGAGCAGGAGAGGGACTGTGCCTGGCTCAGGGACTGACAGGGGACTGACCCCTGCCCTCCTGTCCCTCCTGAGATCTCAGAGGCCTCTATGAGAGTGCTGCAGCAGTCAAGACAAAGCTCACTGAAATCTGAGTGCTTCTTCTCAAGGTCCTGTCCACAGCCCCTGCCTGCACAGCACATTTGGACTGGATCTACATCATGGGATGATCAGCAAAGAGATGGAAACCCACACAGTTTTCAGTTCCTGAAAGTGCATTTTTTTCCTTTATAGATTCTTGATAATCAACCTACTCAATGCTTTTTATTTGCATTGATCACATTTTATAGTATGATTAAATTTGTATGGAAGCAAACCAATTAGTTTTGTTTTACACTTATTGAATCCACTTTATGGTCAGACAAATTAACTCAGTTAGTTAGTTTGATTTATCTAGCAGCATAAAGCTTAACAACCTGGGATCTCAGAGAAACAGTTTTAAAATAATTATCTTTTTTGTTATTTTTTCCTTGGGAAAAATCATAAAACCTGGAGGCAGGTATGAAGAAGCAAACACTCATCACAGACTGGCTCTTCCCAGAGATTTCAAAACTCAACCTGATTGTTTGCCAAAGCCTCTGTTGAAAAGGACCACCATATTCTACACAGAGATGGTCTCCTGGCAGAGAGTGAGTGCCAGTGGTTGGCAAGTATGGAAGATATTCTATGAAAAGGACACTGACAGCAGATCCCTGAAGAGGCCAAAGTCAGTTCTACTGAACTCCAGGGTAGAAGTAGCAATATTTTACTTTATTTTAATTATTGAACTGTTCTTATTTCAATCTACAAAAAAATACCCTTTTTCTGATTCTCCTTCCCATCCCTCTGAGGGAGAAGGGTGAGCAAACAGTTGTGTGGGACTGAGTTTTTGGCTGGGGTTAAGCCATGACAATGTCCCCTGTTCATGCACATTTGCTGCATTTATCTCTTTCCAGAAACTTGTTATCCCAGGAGCATCTGATCATCCACAGCCCATTAGAGCTGGCACTTAGGAAGAATCTGACACTCAGGACAATGCCGACCACGCTGTCACTCGTTCACAGACACAGATCCATCAGCTGGGGGTAGCTGGGTGCTGGCCAGGCTGGCTGCAGGGGCAGGGACGAGCACAGGGTCTGTGCCATGCAGGTTTGGGGGCTGAGGGCAGGGCAGTCTGGTCCTCATCTCCGTGGGCAGATGGAAGCAGAGCCCAGGCCAGGAGGGTCTCTGCAGAGACAATGATGGTGATGCAATGACCCTGTTTTCATGTCAGATGGAGGGAATGGGCAGCACCTCCCAGAAAAACAGAGGATATTTCTTTAAGAGCTGTGGCTACAAAATCACTTCTCTGTGGTTGAAGTGATTCGGGACATGCATCTTGAATGGTGAAGGACTGCAGCAGGAGCAGCTAAAAGCCCCGACCCAGAGGAGGCTCCTGCAGGCACGATGCTCTCAGAGGAGGCAGTGCAGAGTCTGGGGAACAGTGCATCCCCCCACTTCGGGGGATCCTCCTCCAGGACAGAGAACCCATGGCACTGAAGAAACTGAACTGGAAGTTTTCAGACTGCTATGATACATCCAATTTTGCTTTTTAAGAGTTGTTTCTCTTTTTCTCCTGTCTTTGATGTTTCATTTCTTTCTGGAACAATAACAAGAGCAGATAGGCATTCTTTAATCTGCTCCAAGGGAAAGGTGGAATGCCGTTTGCTCGCTGTGCCTCTTTTGGTCAAGCATTTTTATCCTGAATTGCTATGGGGAAAGGTCTTGGCTCTTCAGGCACCAGCTTTTGTCTTTTTGTTAGTTGAAGGGTTTTTCCCAAAGTGAGTGCTGAAATGCTTCAATGATCTTTAAAAAAACATTGGGCAGATTTTGTGAGATTTCAGGCAGCGGTAAAAGCAAAATTTAACATGCTGAATGTCATTTTTTTTAAGGAGTTAAGCAAAAGGCTACTGGAGCTGTCAGAGTTTAAGCTTCAACCTTTATGTTTACAAAGCAAAAAGGGCAATTAGATGTGGAAAAATAAATTTTTCCAGGACTCTGTCAGCAGTTGTGGTTTGTACTGAGACTTCTGAATGACAGGCTAGTTTAGTGCCGCAGGCAGAGAGTCAGTGTAGAGCAGCCCTGACATTTCTTTGATGCTAAGCAGTGTACCCTAATAAAGATGTGCTTTGAAGTCACTCCCTCTTGCCTGGCATGCAGGCATTACAGAGCATTCCCAAGCCAGCAGGACTGGGACTGGCTGCATGCTCCAGGCCTCCCATGCCTGGCATTCTGCTTCCCTCCTTGCTTCAGACTTCCTCCACACCTCCATCCACTGAACCTGAGGAAGAAAGTTTTGGAATAAATCAAAGATATAGCTAATAGGCAAGTTCTGTGCTTTCACCTCCCAGCTATTTCACAAAGCTTGTTTTCGCCAAGGAGTTGAGGACAGAAAACCTCATGGTCCTGTAAGCAGAGTGCATGAGTGAGCGCAGCCCAGCCTGTGGCAAGGACAGGTGCCCAAACTTACAACCAGTCACAGTCCTCCAAGCACCTGCACGAGCAGCTGAAGGCAGACCTGCTTTCTCAGCAGATGGAGTAAGCTCCTCTTGGCTCTTTCCTGTGCATGCTATCAGTCAGTTTTGAGCCTGTGGCCAGGCTAGAAGAGCTCCCTGTGAAGGGAGAGCATGGACTGCAGACAGCAGTTCCCCAGTGCCAGCTATGAGCTCCTGACTGGCATTCAGGGAAGGACTGCACTTTCTTCCCATTCCCTTTCTATCAGCCTGCTGTTCTTCACGCATTTCTTCTCTCTGCAAAGACCAAAGTGCAAAAAGAGAGAAGAACAGAAGTGGGGGAAGGCACTGGGAAGCCCATCTCCAAGTGTGAAGTGACAGCAGATGGCAGAGGCACTGCTCTATGGCAGATGAAGAACGTGTCAAAGCAGCCATTACAGCAGCCTGCCTGACTGCCTTGGCTCCCAGCTGCCAGCACCCGTTGGGCTTGGATCTCCCAGGGACATAGCACATTCTTGAGCCTCCTCCCACAAAGCTACAGACACAGGCACTGCAGCGGCTCCTCAACCCCTCAGGAAAGATGCAGCAGTGCAGGGTCAGACCATGGCCCTGCAGCACAAATATTTTTCAGCACTGCCTGGGTATGAACTGCTCCTCACATGCTCAGCAAAGTAACATTGTTCCCTCTGCCATTTACTTCAGTGGCTCATGCCAAGCATGGCTTTTGGCATGCCTCCATACACAGCCTCCAGCCTGGGCACACAGGGCTGGGAGGGAGCAGGGCCAGAGCAACAGCAGCACACAGCTGCCAGTGGAAGGAAGACCATGGTCCTACCTCAGAACTGGAGCAGAGCATCCCAGAGTGAAAACTTAATTAATTATAACACTAAGCACTGCTTTGATGCCTTTACATTTACAAAGCACTGAGTAAACACTAACTAATTAATCTACTCTACTTAGCAATTATATAGTTCTTTATATTTTCCAGGTCCTGTGCAAACATTACCTAATTAATCTACTCAATTATTTCCATGTTTTGTATTCCAGAGCACTGCACAATGGCAGCACGAGGAAGAAGCCTTAGCAGGAATAGTAGCAAGAACATTCATCTTTTAGGTGTGCTTTGGGGAGATGTATTGAGAAGGTGCCAGCAATCCTGGACAGTGCTTCCACCACAACATGCTAAGAGAAGTAGACAAGTCTAAACTAAAGAAATATTAAGCATTTTCCATCAGAAAGACCCTAAAAGATCTGAGTCTGCCAATGACACACTCTCCAAACAGGGATTAATGCGCACCCCCTCATGCAGAGCCACAGCTCTCTGTTTATTGCATTTTAACATTGTCAACAGTGCTTGCTGAGGTACTTGCTGTGCTCTGCTGACCTCCACTATTTGGGATGGCATGTGAATTGATTGCAGTTGAAAGATTCTTACTGGAATAAAATGAGCTTCTCAATTATTGCTATCCAAATAAATGCCTGTGTTCCAGTGATCTCCACCAGGAATCACTTCCAAAACCCCAAGTTCATGACAAAGGTATCTCCAGCTCGCAAAGTACAGGTAACTGTGTTGTCATCACTGTTGAGGTACAGGACAGGGGAGGTGAGGTGATGCTCTTTCTGACACAGGGAAGGGAGGCTGTGGGGACAACGTAGGGCTTAGTGGTGTGTCTGATGAATAAATGATAAACTCTTTAGCAAAGCAATCTGCAATCATTTTTAATACCTTTTGTCAAACACAGTGTAGGAGATATGCATGAGGTATAAATGGGATGATGAACAGGTGAACTAGATGAACCAGCCTTTTCTTGGATGTGTTACAGTAACTGAGGAACTAGTCGCTTCTTTACTGTGCTTCTCTATGGCACTGTCACAAAGGCACATATGCACAATTATAAAATATTATAATTAGTTTCATCCATGCTCCCCTGAAGCAAAACACTGCAATGCTGCTCAAGCCTGCTGTGCTCCTTCTGAGCAGGACCTGCAAGCCTTTGGGTGGAGTTCTTGGTGGAGACTGCTGTGGCAAACCTATCCATGACCTGCCAGGTTCCACGAGAGAAGCTACAGCAGCAGTGTTACAATTTAAGTTGGTCTCATTCCCATGGATCTCCTGGGACTACGCTTCCTTTGCCCACTTTGTACTTGACAGAGAATCTCATGCCTGTGAAAGGCAAGTACTTCACTCATAGTTCTGGCAATTATTTAGAGTTACATTAACAAACAGATCAAGCATACTGCTTAATAGACAGGTAGTATTTAATTTTTCATTATAACCTATTAAAGATGGATTCTCTCAAGTTGCTGTAATAGAAGAAAGCTTTCTGAAAAGGTGATTTAAGTACAACTACCTGAAAAGATTTTTCTTCTGACTGATACAGTGAGCACTGCTTATGGGCAGTAGTAATTGGAGTTCTGATAGAGTTGGCATTGGCATTATTAGTAACTAGTTTTTAAATTAGTAACTAGTTTTTAAGTTTGAATTAATTAGAGGACTATGCATCTGAGGTTAAAAAAACCCCAACAAATGTTAACGAAACTTTTACCTGTGCTTGAACTTGCACACCCCAGCCTGATTCTGAAGTGTTCACTCACATCCTGGCTCTGCCCCACAGGCAACAGCAGTGTTGCTCCCAGTGCAGCATTCGACCCAGGCAGATGGGCACCGACTCTCCCAACAGCTGCATTCACATCCATTCCTGGGAAACTGGGGCATGGGAACACTGCAGAAGGGAGCAAATGGGGCAAGGGGAGCTGGGACAAGGAACCAGGTAGCAGTGCCACAGATCCTCCCAGAGCATCTCAGCATTGCCCTCCCCACAGCAGGAAAAAGCACTCTGGGCACAGGGTAAGTAAACAGATTTTCTTCCTACAGGAAAGACCTAAGAGAAAATTTTAACCAGCAAATGTAAACAGGTAACAAAACTGATGCTGACACGGACAAAGAGCAGCGCAGAGCAGCAGCAACCACTGAAGCCTCTGCTCCCCGGTATGCATAGCTGTCCCAGCAGCAGCATTCACACTATCCTATCCCCCCCAGCATCCTCTCAGGTTGGATGAAGATGCTGTACAAACCTGCAAGGAGATGAGAAGCAAGCAACAGGATGGCTCCAAGCACCTGCACTTCTCAGTCCCACTCTGCAATAGCAGGACAGAGGAGCCATGTTTTGCATACCAAGGATGTCTAGCAAAGGAGAGACGATCTGTGCTGGGGAGAGGGTCAGTATCCAAATGAGGACAAGGCCAAAGGAGGAAGATGGACATCCAGTGCTTCTCTGTGACTGCTCAGTTGGGAGCAGGGAGATTTTCATGATCCACCATGGCCCCTTGGTAAGATCAAATCAGGAAAGCAAGCAAGAGGCACGCTCTTTCCCAAGGCTTCCTGAGTCTTCAGTTGCAGACAGATACAATGAGCTTGAGATTTGAAGGGTTCCACACATCCTCTGCAATAAGCAGCACCAGCATGAGCAACAGCTGTGACACGTTTCTGCCACAGCAGAAAACAACTACATGGTCCAAGGGACAAAGGCCAGAAGCCGGGATACAGCACCTGCCAAGGACCAATGATCACAGCAGCCTGATTTCAGCATCACTCCACAGCTGAATCAGCCACACCATCCCCAGCCTGCTTGGACCAGCACCCTACACATCTGTGCAGTCCTGCAGCCCTGCTGCTGGCTCAGGCCACGAGCCCAGGGTTAAATCTATGCTCAGCGGCTTCCTGCCCTCTGCTCTTGGACCATCCCCTCCACACATGCCAGGTGGAAAGGAAAGGAAAGCTAAGAACCTGGATGAGAGATAAGGAAGCCATGCAGGGAGCCTGCTGCTCTTGGGGGAGTAAGGGGTGAATCACAACTTCATCAGCCTACAAGGAAAAGAACCAATTATCTGGCAATTGTATGCAGTCTTTTTCAGCGAGAAAGCTCATAACCTAACCAGCCCTTGCAGTCAGGAGGAATAAAATATATGCTGACATCAGTATACAGAGATTCCCATTGGAAGCCACTTTCACTGCAGTGTCGTGAATCTTTTCAGAAGCAGCTTGAAAAGATTCACTCAGTGTATCAATCTTCCTGGGGAGCAGAGCTGATGATGGTTGTACATAATAATGCTTAAGCCAATTCACATGCACTGTTAGTGGCTGTCTACAAGTCCTGACCCTAATCAGTGCATTAAATATAAACATATAACTAAGAACTCTGAAAGACCCTCTTCAGGGGCAGTGAAATCCTCTGCCTTGGCCACTGTTAGCTCCTCAGGCTTCTTCTATAGTGGCACAGTATCCCCCCTTCCTTACCTTGGTGTGTGCTTTACTGCTGACTCATAGGTATGTCCTGCACTTGGGCCACTGAGGAGGTAACACAGGACACTGCAGAGGAGGCAGCCCCTGAGCATGCTGTGAGCTCGACTCAGGGGACACTGCCATGACTTGTCACAGGTCTGCAGGAATGAAGTGCCATCCTAGATCAAAGTCTTGTGAGAGACTTTCTGTGAAGAAAGGGGATAGAAAAGAAAGCATATTACAAAGCAGATTATAGCTGCCTTCACCTTCCCCCCTCTGTGTGACTGAGGCGCAGCTCCTGATACACTGCTGTGCCCTGATTGTGTGGGCAGCAGCTCTGAGCTGGGAGCCTCTGTGCCATCCTCCATAACAACCACACTGAGGGTAGGAGAGCCCAGATGCAGTGTTTGGGCCAGGCTGAGTCCAAATCCAGTGTTAAGAGCCCTCTATATGTTGTTTTCTACAGCAGCTGAATCACAGATACTGCTTCGTCAAGCTTGAGATTCGTCAGCCATTGCTAGTGTTTCACACAGTAGCAAAAAATATTTTAAAGAAAGTAGGCATCAGAAGAAAGCAAGCACACTGGCTTCTGGGTCTGCCATCCCCCACTGAAGCCTGGTAGCCTGCCTGCTGCCAGGCCTGACAGGTAGGCAGAGATGGGAAAACCCCTCATGGCTCTTTTTATTGTGATAGCCCTATATGAAGCTGCAAACATATCTGTCACCTTCCAGCACATTGTTTACCAGCTCTCCTCAACATTCCCCAAACAATATTTTCTAGAGACTGTAATTCAATACCTCACACCCCAGAGCTGTAGCATCAGCCCAGAGAGCAGCATGATGAATGTATTGTGTTCCTCCAGAGCCTGGGCTTCGGAACTGGTTTGTGCTGTTAATTATCCCTCTGCTTTTTGCTATTCTCATCCCACCTGTACCTCTGTATTTATCATATGGGTCTACATGCACTAAAAACATCCTTACTCTTTAAAGTATAAGGAGTAATTTATCCCTTTTGTGCAACACAAGGCAGCTCGGGGGACCAAATGGCAAGGCTTGATCAATAAGGCACTCACTAGATTAGAGGCATCGGGGCTTGGACCTCAAAGTGCTTGTTTAGAAGAAATGCAAGAGAGTGAACTAAGAATGTTAAGCACAGTTACAAAAACAATTTCCACCACTCTCCCTTTCCCATCCCTTTCCCAGCCTTCATCCCAGAGACATCCTCACACTAATCAGTGCTGAGAACACCCTCCAGAGTCAGGCCAGCCCAGGTCAGGCTGCTCACTGGGAAGGGCTGTTCCTGCCCTCGCAGGCAGGGCAGCGCTGTCTCTGCAAGCAGCCAGTGCACAGGAGGAGCACCCCACTTTGCTGGAAAGCAGCACACCAGCCTCCATCTGTTCAGCCCCCAGCACCCACTCAGCATAGAACACTGCTCTTGGGTGGTTGTTGCCTGGTCTCACCCAGGGAGCTGCAGCCGTTCCCCAGAACACTCCCGCTCACTCCAGAGTCCCATCATGGTTCACTCACTCCCCCAAACCTTTAGTTAGTATAAATGTTGGTATAAATGGAGCATAAATGTTGAAGGCGGCACACTCATGCTCATAGCATGCAATCCAGAGGATCAACCAGTAATACTGACAGGTAACTTAGACGTGCCAACACCTCTCCTTCATGCGTTTCTAGTGAGCATATCTTAGACCTTTGTCCTCACTGTACTGCACTCTCCCTTTCTCAACACTCCAGTACTGCTGCAGGGCTTTCTCACATCTGTGCTGAAGTCTTGTTCTCTGCTTATAATGACAGCTTGGACTTCTTAGGAAACCTGCAGCCTTATGAAAACAGCCATGATGTACCCAACTCAGGATCCCTGGCAGGATTGCTCTCCTGATTTCCACCAATGGCCAAGAGGCTTCCTCCCACTGAGGCACCACACATCTCACTCCTTACAAAAGTGAAGGGTAGTTGATGACCACAAGGACACTTTGGTTCCAGACCGCATACAGATAATTAAGACAGGTAATTACGACCCATGCTGCCATTTCTTGCACTGGGAATTGCTGATATTTAATGACATTTCCAAAATATTTTTAATGGGAATTTCATGTCTTGTTTCTAATATGACATTTATCTTCTATTAGCATGAAAACAAATAGAAAAGTCTGAAAATCATTGCCTATATTATCAATTACTTTATTGTTGGTTTTATTACATTCTCCAGTAAGCTGTCACAATCTGTGCCTCCTCCCATTTTTGTGATGGCCAGCCACTGAAAGCCATAATGTTTTCCATGTGATTTATACAGGGCCCTAGTGATAACTTTATTCACTATGAGGATAATTATCAGCTACATTGTTAAGGCTGCTTAGTTGCCCTAGGGGATAATGTGTCAGAAAGGTTAAAATATTGACAAGCAACAAAATATGTATTATAATTACACTGGTGCCAGGACAGATAACTGGCTGTGAGCAAGGAACTGAGCTACATCTTTGCAGCCTTCTCCCAGAAAAGACAGAAATGCTGTGGTCACACTGAACACATCCCTACAGGACTGCAGCAGCCTAGGCCCGTCACCTGGAGGGGACCCCAACAAAGGGCATGCTCATTCTCATTCACATACATTGACCATTTAAGCTCTGACAACTGTGCTCTCAGTGAGTTTCTTTATGATTCATAATTGAACAGGATGCATAGCTGAAGTAGAGGAGGTTTTTCCACAATCCTTCTGTATTTCTTCCCATGTCCCCTAAAAAGGCTTTTCTTCATAAGAATGGCAGAAGGAGGGAGAGGAAAGAACTGGCATCTTTGAAATGAAACATTGATTTCTTCTGGGACTGGAGCAACCAGGTGCATGCCTTATTGGTATCATGGTATATAGGTATAATCTGAAGGATGTTGCTGAGATAAATTGCTTTTTGGTTCAGGCACTAACAAAACGAAGCACTGAATAACTTGGCACTACATCTGAAGTGAGACCATAAAACTAACCTTGGTCATTCCTCCAGATCTACTATTGTTACATCAAGACTAGACCGGGGATGGAGGAGCTCATAAATAATTTCTCATGGAAAGCACGTACACCAGCCAGACAAAATCTCTCTCTGAGAAAATGTGGAAAAGTAGTAGACTTAACCTACTTCAAAATGTCATTTTTTGAAGAAAGAAAAAGCCAATCCACATCTCTTTCTTGATGCCTAAAGGATGTGTCTGTACCGCAGCAGCATGTTAAGCACCAAGCCCTAGACCTGGCTTTGAGCAGCTGAAAGAACTTGCTGCATCAAATTCTGTCCCTTCCCTCCAGTATAAACATATTGGAAATAGATGGTCACCTATGGATAAACATGACTGAACAAGAACTGTAAAACATTTAATAAACTACATTGTTTTAACTTTCTTCTGCTAAGGAAGTGCCAAGGACTACAGAAATTGTATTTACCTCAGGTTCATCTACATCTCACTGGATTTGTCCAGGGGAACATACATAGTGCAGAGGACTGTGGTCCTAGAGATGAGGGTCACAGCTCTAGCCCAGCCAGCCTGAGACACCCTGCAGCATTTCTCTGGAATATGAGCTCGTGCTACCCTTTCACTGGCCCTTTGAATGAGCCATGGATGCTGGAGAATTAGAGGTAATTCAACAAAATATCATTTCTCTGTTCACCACAAGTACAACAGCGAGAGCCTTTGGCTTTCTTTTATTCAGAACCAAGAAGTCTGGTGCTATAGATGCAGCTTTGTGCTCATGAGCAACAGTTTTTCAACCCAAGAGGTGCAAGACACACCCCTGGGGCAATAAGCAAATTCAAGTGCCCAACAGTAATTACAAATAATGCAAAAAATTAGCTATAGGGAGCCCACAAGGCACTCCAGCTCCCCTCTACAGACTTCCTGAAGTCTGGAGTTGCTTAATGCAGTTCTGGTGGAGAAGCTCCTTGGGTACTCACAAGCACATCTGTCTCCAGGCTTAACATTTACCCTAGAGCTAGACAATTTATTTCTGCAGCACACTGCTCAGGGCTTCAAATGAAAAGACCTCTGCAAGGGCGACCAGGGAGCTTGCCTTCCTGCCTGATCCCCAAGTTATTCCTCCTCCATCCAAGCAGTTGTCTGGCACTCAGCAAAGTATCAGAGCCAAGCCTGACTTGACTTAAGGACCTACTCATGTCACCCCCATTGCCAGCTCCAGCACAAATGCACCAAAGTCCTCAGAGCATGCCATCTGCTCCCCATGCAAGGGTGTTTCCATAAAGAGGCATCACTGCAGTCAGCTCTCCCCTCACATAAGAAGGAAGCCTGAATGCCCAGAAAGGCTCCTTTTCTCTGAAAAATTGTTGTTAACTTCCCAGATGACCCCCACACCATGCACTGCAGGAGGTGTTAAAACATGGACAGATAACCAAGAGCCTCCTCAGACGACAGCTTTGTGGGACTGATTTAGAATGCCTGGCTCAGCTTGGCCACAGCTGGTACTGCCCAACACCCTGTGACAAGATAAGCAAGACCTGAGCAGCACGAGCTGCAACAGAAGCTCATTTAGTCCACAGGCACCTTGGGAACTGAACGTGTTTTACAGTGTTACATCAGCACATGGGGAACAGATTACATAAATGGAGGTGAATTAAAACCCATATCTCATGAGGGCAAATGGCAGTGCATGCAGCATCTGCTCAGCCTGCAATTTCAAAGCAGCAGAAATTTTAAGTACTACCATTTACAAAAGGTTCATCTTCACCTTTTGTTTGACCGTAAATCTCTGAAGCTCACCTTGTTAAGGAAAAGTGTGGAACAGCAGGAGTCTTGTACCTCTGCCACACCTCCCCCAGTGCATTCCTCTCTGATGCATTACAGATTATCTCCAGGAGAGATACATCTACATTACAAAGCATGAATACTCCTTTCAATAACAGATGTGTCCACCACACGCCTGACAGCAGGAGACAGAGTATTTCATTTGCAGTCACCTGCTCCCACCATCAGCTCAGCCTGTTCTGGGAAACAACCTTAGGAGGTATTACCTAGGTGTGCCTCAGGGAGCAAGAGCACTGGGTTATTTGGTAGGAGTTTTCCTGTGCTTGTCTTTGGCCCAGTATTAAAACATCCAGACAAAATCACAGAGAGGGGCTGGTGTCAGCCTGGGGAAGGCACAGGTCATTATATCTTCTCTCCTACCAGATGCACTGAAGGCTGAACTCCCTCCTCATTTGAAAGAAACACTTCATATTTACTGACAGAGAATTAGACAACACAGACTCTTAGAGGAAAGTATGATTAAATAACACACTGTCCGTGGCACAATGCATACAAATGCCTACGTTGCCTCTCTGTATGCTATCATCTAGCATTATAATATTTGTGAAGCACCAGAAGACTGTCTCTACAGGATTATTACCTCTAACTCCTAATAAAACCTCTCCTGAAGTATTTTCTTCCCATTGTGCCTTGCAGATGTTTCCCTTTTTAATTTGTCAGAGACAAGTAACTGCATCTCTGAAAATAACATTCTTCAACAACACTCTGTTTACTGCCAGATTGCCTTTCTCAGCTAGTACTGGTTATGTTTATCCTTGTTTGTCAGATGAGAAAACTGAACCCAGGCCCATGGTTTAGGTTAACAGCACAAACATGTTCTTCAAATAAAAATTAACTTTATATTATTGAAAGCTCAATAGCTATGAACAGATGGGAAACATGAAGTCTTCTCACAGCACAAGGGTCCCTGGCACTGGGCTACAACAGAAGACTGGAGAGCACTGATGGTATAAAGTCACTTCCCCGCCTAGCTTCTGCCACAGAACCTGCAGCCAGAATCTACCTGATTGCATGCAGGTCACAAGCCTCTGTCCTTACTGGGTTGCAGCTGCTGGGAACATACAAATCACTCGGTGCCTCTTCAGGGAACCCAATACCACAGGGCTGGGAAATTCCTCCTACCAGCTGCTGTCCATTTGTGCTATAGTCAGCACAGATCCAGGAATCAATATTACTGCTTGTAGGAATTACAAGCATTAAGGATGTTAGATAGGTGAACTTGTCCTTTCCTACAGCCAAATGCCTCCTCATGGCACTTAAGCAGCCTAGCAGTAATCTGCCCTTGCTGGATGTACAATCACAGGGGCTCTGCCAGCACTATAAACAGATGTGGAGAGCAGAACCAGCACCTCCTAGGACAGTACATCAGCAGAGCAGGTGCCAGTGTGACCAAAGAAAGTCTGAGAAACAGAGCTCCTGCTCAAGGGAGATGGTGCAGAAAGGTGCCAAAGTCTCTTTCCTTCTTCATGGGATACCATCAGACTGAAATAAAAAACACAGAGCAAAGGTGTCCCATGTTCTTAAGGGAGGTAGAAATTTCAGGATTCACCTACCCTGGACCCAGAAGCACTGCTGTTGAAGCCCCCAGTGTTCACAGCCGACAGACCTCTATCTCTACAGAAAGTCCAGTTCTACTAAGATATATATAATGAGGCGTTTTGTCCTGTCAAGCTCACCTGCAAGAAGAAACAAAATTACTTGTCCCTGTTTCCTTCAGTGAGCTGTAAAGACACTTCAGATACAGCCCTTTGACAATGGCATCCTTGCTGCACCTGAGACTGGCAAATCCCTGTTAGTGACCTCACACTGTCCCCCTGGGTAAGTGCAGGGCAGGTTTCCAACTCTGCAGGCTGACAACCTTGCAGAGTTGCGTAGGCCAAGTAAAAAGTATAGGAGGGATTCTTCCTCCTAAAATTAAATAAACCTTATGTGAAAAATGCCATTTTGAGTGTCTTGAGCTGTCAATTGCAGGAGAAAGTGATATTGATTTCTACAGAAACTTTATTTGAGTAACCTATTAAATGAAACTTATTTGACACCAGATGACTCCTGCAATTTAATTCCTGAGTGAAGTGTTGTCTCCAAGGCTTTGTGATGTTCTTTAACCTGAATGATGAAAGGCATTTTCCTTACAGCCATTTGATGATGGATCTCAGGGTCTTTGCAAATAAAGTCCTCCAAAGAATCTAGAACATGCTTTCACTGGCAAAGTGCAGCTGATACCCCAGATAACCCAGAACATACCAGGCTTTAGGAGCAAAGCTAAAGATGCAAAGAGCCTGACAAAGCTGCCAGACTCTGTAGCCTCCAAAAGTGCTGAGAAAGCCCCAGGATCCAGGAGTTCAGTGGCCACGGGTGTTACAGTCCTACCCCAACCAACACTTGTGCCAGGGCAGCCCAGCTCAGGGCTGGGCTATGCTCAGACCTCAAAACCTCCTCCCCTTCCTCCTGCACATTTCTATCCCCTAGTGCCTCAAGGCAAAGCTAGAGCTGCAGAGGCATTTGCTTTTCAGTCCAGCCCCCTCTGCATTGCGCCTTGAAGACTTGTTAGCTGGCTGTGATCACGAAGCTGCTTGTCATGCTTCAGGGGCCACTCACTTCTGCTCAGCAAGCCTTTTACACAGTTTGTTCTTTTAAAAGAAGCCAATTTACTTTTTATTTGAAATTTACAAGAAACAATTAAATAGGAAAAGTGTCAGATTCTATTTCTTTCATCAAAATGGCTTAGTCATGTCTAGAGTGTCAGCACTAACAACCCCAGTCCTCTGGTGCTCACAGCCCAAGAGCTCAGGCTGCAGCACTAGAGTGGCTGTGTAGAGCCCTGTGCTCTGTCACACGCCTTGCAAGGGCTGCTTGTGCTGTGAGCTGTGTCAGAGGTCCTTCTCACTCTGAAGTCCCTGCCAAGGGCCCTGCATGGGCAGAGACACACATTTACCTGCTCACTTTAATTCCTCTGTTCCCAAAGAAACAGGAGCTAAGATTGCCTCAAGTTTTGGGAAGACTTTTCCAGCTGTGTACTGCAGGAGAGAGAGGAAAAGCACAGTGTCTGCATACAGGAGGAGCCTCCTCTATGGTGTTCTGAACAATGTGTAGGTCATAAAAAGCCACAGCTTGGTTGTAAATGTGCTCATGGGAGTTCCACAAAGTTCTGGAGCTCAACAAACACCTAAAGCAAGGTTAAGGAGGGGGACAAAAGCACTGCCTGTGGTTCTGGGTTAGATGGCAGTCTCCCACTAGGAAGCCTCAGACCACAGCACTGGATGCTGAGCAGAGCTGGCAGGTAAAGTTGGCATCAACAAACCAACAACACATCTAAAATGAGACCCACCCTCCAAGAAAGAAGCTGCCTGAGGAGCTGCTCCCTCCCAGTCACTCTCAGCAAGCATCCTGGGGCACAGACAGCAGGCAGAGTTCCCCAGGACCATCAGTGCAGCACTGTGGCTGCAGGAGCATGCACTTGTGTCCTGCCTGCTGCTGTCCCATCTCTGGCCTGTTCAAGAGACAGTAGAGCCCCGACACCAAATGCCTCCTCCTGCAGCCATCCATCCAAAGAGCTTCTGTAAAACCACTTTGTACATTTCCCCTAATTTCAGTTCAGTCATGGCAGATCGGCCTACAGAGTTTGAATGCAATTTTCTCATTGAGGTATACTAAGTCCTTCAAGGAAGGAGACAAAACTATGTAGAATCCATAGAAATTAGAGTAACATTTCTCTTCTGCATTTTTATATTTTATTATTATTTAGCATTAACCTTTTCTACTTCCAAATCATTAGTTAATTTTATATTCCACTATCAGATATGGGCCTTTAGCCACCAGAAACAGGAGATCACTGTTTGTTTCATACATACATGAGCTAAAATATTACAGGGAACCCCGTGGTCATTGCTTCTCAGAACAAGGCCCAGAGAAATCAATTCACTCAAGGCACACTACAGTCTGCTTGTTCAAAGAGGACACAATGACACTGATTATACATGGACTGCACTGCAATGCACCCAGCTCAGCTCAGAGTGTTTCACCCCAACAGAGCTTCTCCCTCTGCTCCCAGGGTCACCTCCATCAAATTTAAACACAATAGCTGGGAATCTGGGACCTAAGAACTTGGACAGTAAATACTGCAACCCAAAAAATCAGGAGAGCATGTTTAAAACAGATCTCAGCTGAGATCTCTGTGCATCTCTCAGCTGAGATGCACAGACCACCACTGCCTGTCATCAGCAGTGGAGGCTAGCTGGAACTGCTTTCTTGCAAAGCACTACATATGAGTCGTCATTCCAGGGACAGAAACTGGGCTTGACAGATACGGAGTTAAATTAATGATGACCCTTTCCATGTTAGCTGCCTGAGGGCTGGCAAGCAGCTGCCACAATCATCATTCTCACAACTGGCCTGTCTGCTGGGAGCCTGCAGGGCATCTCCTGCCCTGAGGAGAGTCCAGCCAGACCCAGAGGCACTGTCTCAGCCCACTGCACCAATCCAGCTAGGTGCTGTGCTCCCAAGACAACTCACACCACAGGAATTATTCTAAGATCAGCCCAACCTTCTGGAGGGAGGACCTGAAAAGATCGCTAAAGCCTCAGAGGGAACAGCAAATGGAAACTAGGGCTCACCTATCCCACTGGCAATGCCTGGCAGCTCAGGATCCTGTCAGCTCAGCTCTCATGGGATCAGAATTTACAGCGCTCTGAAGAAGAATGAGGTTTTCCTGGTTGAGCACATGGCATGTGCTGTCACAGAGAGGAGCAACCAGTCTAATCACCCTGTCAGGTCAAAGCAGCAGCTCCTGCCAGAGACCAGCAATTTGCCACTAAAGCCAATTGCTGCCAAAGGTGTTGGGGTGCTGCTGGAGCCTGTTACACTGGAGCTGTTATACAGCTGATGGGCTGCCACATGGATCTCTCATAGCTGCATACTGATAGCTGATGGAGTATATCCTTAAAGACAAGTTTCCATCATTTAGTATGTTTGTTTTCTCTCCCTGCTGCCTTTCCAGATGCCAAGACTTCTTTAAAAAGAAAGCACATAAAGCAGCAGTTAATTTATAAAACACTACTTTTTTTCTGAAATTTCAGCAAAGCTGAAACTTGACTTGAAAATTAACATCAGCTGCATTTACTCTACAAGTAATTAATTCACTTCATACAAGTGCTACCTTGGGAAAGAGAACAAGTCACAAACATATTCACCTGTCATTAAAAAAAGGCAGACAAAGTAAATAATTCAAGAGGTTTAAAAATAAATTCACACATTCATAGAGGCAGACATCCAAGCTTCTTTTCATCTCCTCTCTGCAGTACCCTGCTGTATGTAATGGAACAGTGACACAAATATAAAGGGAGAGAACACAGAAAAAGTACTGGGCTTGACTCACTTGGAAACCAAAGGAGTCTGTTTGCAGTGACAGAACCCTGTAGAATACACACAAAGGCTTCTGGATTTTCAGTTGGGCCCAAAGGAACCAGACCCTTGATATTCTGGAAGAAAATGCTAGCTTTCAGAGCAGATCTCTTTTGACTGGATCAGGGAGGGAACCTGCAGCGCCTCCTCAGAGCTCTGTGAAAGGGGATATACAGCTGTGTTGCCTAACAGGAACCACATCAGCTTTGCTGCTGCATTTATGATGCAGCATTCATTACTATTGTGGTTCCAGCTGGTACTTTCAAGCCCTATATTTATTCTCAGCATCCTTACTAGAATGAAATAGTACTGCAGATGTATCAGTGAGGGGGCTGGCTGCCCCTGCTCTTCTCAAGGTTTTGTGTGCTTCTGAAGGATGCCAGGAGAGTGGCATGTGCCTGGCTCCACTGCCATGGACCTCTGTCCCGTGTTGGGCCTGGGACTGTCCAGGGCTGCGTGCTGGCAGACCTCACCATAGTCCTTGCTCAGGAAGACACTGCTCAGGGACTTTCCCCAGAAGAATGTCCCTTCAGCAGTTAAAAAGCATTTCAGAAATGATGGGCTTGGAGATCATGCCTAGAAATAGGAGGAAGAGTTTTTCCTGGCTCCACTATGCCCAGGATATTCTGAACCAGGGCACTAAGGCTACATGGGATTGATGTTCCTTCCACCTAGCAGTATATGCCTGACTATTCTACATAGAACTGGGAAACATAATTCCTAATACCAGGTAATAATTATCCAGGACTTCTAGTATCTTCAAAATCTGTAGAATTTTATTTCCCAGAGTATTTGAAAATTACTCTTTGTTAATGGCTAGCTAAATGTCTTTGAAGGTAAACATCTTTCCAGGAGCATGTAAGTAGCTCAGAGCAGTCATCATCCCTTGGTGCAGAGGAGTTACAGCTCACATAGACTTAAAGGAGTCCCCAGTTTTGCACACACAGACTGAGGCAGAGAACTGTGCAGAGACAGAGTCCCAGAAAAGAACTCCCTTTAAAGTATACAGAAGTCAGGTGGTATTTTGTCTGTAATATTCCCAGTGCTGATCCTTTTTTTCCTCCCTTGACATCCACCAAGCTATCCTCTCCACTTTCAGGTCAAATCTGCTTTATTTTTGAGAAATCCTTTTTTTTTTTGTCCTCTTTCATAGCAGCAGCAACAAGAATAGGAAGGTCTCTGGCATCTAAAACTAATTTCTTGCAATGCCTTCTTGCTGAAATCAAGAGGCTTCCTGTCATGTGAACTTAAATATACCAACCTCATACAACAAAAAAAGTGAAGCCACCTTTCAGCAAAGAGCAAGAAATGGCAATTTCTGGCAGATCCATCCAAAGCAGTGATAGCATATTACTCTTTAATGCGTGTCAGATACTTCCATAGTACAAAGGAACTATATGGATGTTACTATACACTGCCCAAAAATTTTGTGCTGAACCCCCTATTTGGGCAGCTCTGTGGCAGGACGCTCTCACTCCTCATCAACTGCATGAGCATGTGGCTTCCTGAAAAGACTACATTTTATCTTTCACTACATGAACAGCTCCTGTTTTCTCTTAGTTCAGTGGACACATATCCATATTGAACAGCACTTTGCTCACATGCTGCCTGCTTTCCCAAAGTCTTTAAAAAAGTCCTTCCAGTGTGTGCTGGCAAGAGACAGGGTCCCAGCAGGCCTGCAGCACCAAACACTTGGACTTCATGATGCAGACCAGATGGAGCCAATAGCCAGCATTCAGACTGACAAAAAAGGGATTCTGTTAGCATCTCCTGTGGGGACTGCATGGGACACTAGCATTCTTTGGGCCCATGAAAACAGGCTTACAGCTGGCTGTGACAGAGAGGAAAAGAACTCTCTTACAAATGTAGTTCTCTGAAAGTGTTCCTCCTTGCAGAAGGATAAAAAGGAACCAGGAAGCTGTGGGTGCCCCTCTTGGGGCAGGAGCAGGATAGCTTAGGTTATGCTGCTTCGTGACCTGTGATGATGGCTAAACACTGGCAATCTCCCAGGAGCTGGCTGAGCCAAGACTAAAGTGGAGCTGGTAAAGATGTTCGGGATCTAGCACAGAGGCAATGGATATGGATCTGGAAGCCTGGCACAGAGCCCTGTGGTCATCTGCTAGGGGTGAGGGAAGAGGAGCCCTGTGTCAGCACAGCTTCTGTCAGAACTGCTCTCAGTCTGCCTCAGCAGCCAGCATTCCTCTGCTTGGGAGGAGGGAGAAGAGCTCCTCTTTGATAGAATTTCATTTGTTCTCTTTTGTAATCCCAGCAACAGGATGGAAGCAGATAATGTGCAATTTGTTTTAATTCAGCTTTATCTTGTCAGTCCTAGCTATAACACTGCAGCAAACATCATTCTGAAGAATAGAGATGTGATGGAGCAGGGTGAGATTCTGCAAACCCTATTGATTACATCACAAGTCATCACTATAAATATTTGAAGGAGAGAAAAACTCTTGATCTAAACATGTTCATGTAACAAATTGTGCAATTGAGAGTGAGTGAGAGATGGCTCTAACAGGAGAGGGATGCCAGAAAGCAAAGCATTTAAGCTGCTTACCTTTCAACCCAAATAACATCCATTAAATGGAGCATTGTGGAATGCATGCTGTGAGAAGAGAAATACTAAAGGCTCAGTGTGCAGGAGCCTCAGAAGCACGTGAATAAAGTATGTCATGAAGGAAGCACTGTGTTTCTAATCACTACAGAGAAACTAAAGCACTTTCTACAGTTCCCTTTGGGACATAAGTTGTTTTGATATCAGCTGTCAGGTGGACTTTGTTACGAAGCAGAGCAACAGGACTTGGACTTAAAGGAGCAAACTGAAGGGGTCCCAGTGGTCCTCAAGAAATAAGGACACTCGTGTATGATCAAGGACAAAAATGAGACCACTAGGTGTTCTTTGCTCCTCAGAAAAAGCACTTCTACAAAGACAAACCATCACATGGTACTTTAAAGTTTTCCTACAGCACCTCTCCATAGTCTCTGAAACCTGGAAAGGCAAAGAGACCCAACAGCTGTAGAGGAATAAGATAAAGAGCTCTGAGGCTGCCAAGCACCCTGTCCTCTTTATAAAGACATTTCTGATACCAAGTGGAGTATTCAGTGGAATTTGGCAACAGGCATACCAAAACACAGATTCGAGATGAAAGGCAACAAGCAGTAAGAGAAAATACTTGTCAGAAAGCAAGCGCCAATCTGCACTTATCCTGTACTGTGAAAGCTCATCTGAACCAGCTCATCTGAACCAGCAAGTGCCAGGCTGTGCAGGTGTCAGACATGCTCACCATGGACACAGGTATGCAAAGGGCTTAGGTCTGTCACCATGATATATTTTCCCCACTCACCCAGGGGCAACCCAGCAGTGCAACATGCTTGTCCTGGCCAAACCAGCCATGCTAAAGCGTGCTCAGCACAAGCATTTGCAGTGTGCTGTGCAATTAGCCTGTGCTGTGGTGATTGATTGACAAAAACTCCTACATGCCAGGCATGGCAGCGTGGTGCAGGTTTAGAAAGTGGAGCAGAGGCCTTGAATACATAAAAGCAGCAGGAAACAATGAGACAACAGGCTGGAATGAGCTTCACAATCCCTGTCTGAGGTAAAATCTCATGCCTTTATAAGAGACGTACCTTTTCCTGACAGGCAGCCTAATTCTAGCATAGATTCTCAGAACAACAGCTCCCAGTTTTACTCCTTGTGATTGTAGTGAGTTCTGTTTTACCCTTGAACTCTGTGATTTCTCTTGAAACCAATTGTCCTTCCCATAACCATCATGTGCCTTGGGGCAAGGCTTCTAGCAAAAAAATATTTATTATTGAAAACATGGAAGTTCACAGAATTGACTTCAAGCATTTCAGACAACAAAGGCAGATGACATATTTGCTGCAAATTCCAAAGAGAGAAAAGTACTGCTTTTATAGTAACAGGAACATCTGAATGAGACATTAATAGCTCCTTTAATCATAATTACAGAAGCTGTCCTTCTCTTTTCCTGAAATGAATGAACACATTGATAGTTGGCCCTCAAACTCTCCCTAGTTAAATTAGTATTACGCCAGACTGGACTTCAGACTGATGAAAGCCTGTGTTTCCTTTTGCTATTGATGTAGTAAAAGCATAATGACCAGGGATGCTCCTCCTGGCACAGCAATTTGCTCTGCATAAAAGGTTATAAACCATTCCAGGTTCAGTGCATCTAAAAGAAAGCTGCATAAGACAAGCCAGATGGCCCTATCCTGCAACACTCACTTGGTTCTGAGGGAAATATACTGCAACCTAAGAGGTCTTTCCCAGCTTTTACTTTGATGACTGTGGAAGAGGAATATTTTTGCCCTGAGTCATGAAGAATCTACTCCTATCTATAAGCATAATGGCAGAATTGTCTCTGTCCAACACAGGGGCAGTTCTTGGCATCTTCTCATAGAAGATGTTCCTCACAGTCTCTCTGCTACCAAAACCTTGCCAGGTAACCCCAACACAGGACAGCCCTGTCTGCTCTACTTATTCCTCTGCTCCTCCTGGCCCGTTTTCCCCTCTGCAGCAAGTCATGCAGGAGAGCATGGAACCCACCAGGTAAACAAAGGGGCTAAGAATCCCGATCACACTGGATAAGTGCCTTTAACTGATACACACACCTTTGGCACTAGCTCCCTTGTCATCTAACTCCTGCAGGTATTTATTAATGAAATCCTTCTGACTGTTGATTCATTTGATTGTTAAAGCTTGTGGAACTTGTGCTGTTATTATTCATTGTTATTAATGTTCACAACTCAGCCTGTCTCTTTCCAATATGCTCCACAGAGGAAATCGAAGGCTGAAGCCAATCGTTGCAGTAAATGAGTGATGGAGAGGCTGGAGGACAGGACAGAGCCTGTTGCTCTGGGACTGAGGCAGGTTTTGGGAAGGATGTTAATCTTCAAGCACAGGCACTGCAACATGAGTAGCTGTTTCAAGTGGGTTCTCTGGTGTGTACAGTGCTTGCTCAGTTAAATCACCAGGGACCATCACCCTAACAAAATTGTCTATGCACAGGACCAGTGACCCAGGCCAGATTCTGATCTGTGTGCAGAAATGTTCAACACAACAGGTTCAACACAACAACCTGATGTTACAGAACACATACAAAGCCTTGCAGAAAACACATCTCCATGTGATGGCTGAGGATATACTGAGGAAAAGCAGAGCTGGATAACCTCTGGAAGTTCTCTTCACTCCTCTGCAAGGCATAGGACAACACCAGAAGGACACAGCTGCTGGTATCCCAGACCTCAGGAGTGCAAGACCCCAATGTGCTGAGTCGGGGCGAACGGCATGCTGCTTGCTTTAGCATGCTCCTTCTCCTCCCCTTCTGCAAGCCTCCTTCACCTTTTCACAGCCTCCTTGCTGCACAAATGTTTGCCCATTCTTGTATTGCATAGAGATCCCGCAGGCCAGGATGGTCCTGCTCCTGCCTGTTTGGTAGTTGGAATGTGTCTAAATTTTAAGCAGTGTTGTTATACCAGCTCTCCAGAACAATGTATTTGTTCAAGTTATATCTTTGGAGTCTACAGAGCCATCACATACCATATTCAAACCATTACTCATCTCAAACAGAAAATTCTGCAAAGCAAGAAGAAATAAAAGAGAGTTTAACACAGCTTTACTAAAATGGAATTTGCCAAAGACTCGCAGAAAAATGGATTTAATTAGGGCTGCTAATGGGGAACAGTTCACTCTCGTGATTTAAAACAGAAGTTAGATAGTGCCTGCAATTCCAACATTTTTAAATTATATATAGGGGGTTATTTCTCATTTCTACCTTAATTATAAAAATTCATCTTTATGAATCACAATTTTAAGGCAAATAAAGCAAAGACAGTAAAACTGATGTTTTAGTTAATAAAACTTTTAAGAGCTCACCAAAGAAAAAAAAGACTTCAGTGTGGATAAAACAGACTTAACACAGTCAGTCACAGTTGCAGGCAGTCCTCTGGATCCTACTTGAGAACAGCATAACAAGGTTAAATTTTTACTTGGGAATAGGTATGTAAAGGAAGGTATGTTCTGTTACAAGAAATGAAACCAGGCATCGATTTTAGGGAATAATGGGAATGTCCTCCATTTAATTTCACAGCTAGGTCTATCTAAGTTACAGGCATTAATTGGCCTGACATGCTGCAGATAAAATCCCAAATTCTAGAATTCTCTGCTATCCATTCTTACACTGACTACAGTAGATTTTTATGAATTGTCTGCAAATTATTAGGCGTGATTAAAGGGGATACAATTATAGAAGGGTGAGCCTTTTCTGCAGCCTTTGGTTTTATTTAAAACTAACAAATGTTGGTTTTGTGAAATTTCTCCTGACCACATGACTTAAGTAAATGAGTCACAGCATTGTAAAGCACTGAATAATTTAATTACAAATAGCCCAGACAACTGATAAGTAAGCTGGGCCTGGCTGCTGTCACTGCTGCAGATTCTTCATCAACCATACTGCATTTTAATACTACACCTTGGATCAGAACAGAATCAATGAGTGAAGTTCAAATGTGGCACATTTCCTATTTCTCTGACAGCTTATTTCATGGATCACAGGGATGAAAGTACAGCTGCTTATTCAACAGAGGAAAGAATGAATCAATTTTCATTCTTTAACACACTGTGTGACCTATTCTCTTATGCTCTATCCTTTACAATGGCTTCAGTCTCTTCAAGACCTTCAAATTTGTCAGATAGAGAAAATTTAAAATAATGACAAAATGCCTTGCCCTGGGTCTACTTCCAACTGACTGACTGCTCTGCTGGTAATAAGTCCAAATTGAAGCGATTAGGTCACTCAGGTTGAATTAAACAGACAAATTATAGTCCTAGCTCATTAAAAATGAACCAGTCTTCTGGAAGATTTCTGTGACTTCACTCCAAGCTCCCCACAAAAGGCACTGGATGCCACAAAGCTTTTGACCCTCATGTGCTCCTGTTTCCTCCCCTACTTCAAACATGAAGAACTAACATGACAGGACGGCAGCCAGGCAGCAGCTGCTGACCTGCACATTGCACAGGTCGTTCCTGCGTCTGCCCCGTGCAGCAGCACTGAGGCCAGCTCAGGGCACCAAGGCCAGCAGGCAGACGGACACACAGGTGCAGGACCTCCTCCCAACCCACTGTCCCAAAGACCCTGCCACACTAAGAGGATAACAGAGCTCTGCATTACCCCACCAGACCCCCAGAAGCTAGCAGATAATGTCACAGTTCATTAGGCGCTGCCAGTTGGGCAGAATTAACACAATGAAATGCATAATTTTTCAATTTCAGTGTGGGTTTTTTTTATATTTAGAAATAGTCCTAGGTATTGTGGCTTAAAATACCTTCTGTGTACCCCGTGTTTGTCTTCTTTTACTGTTAATCCCAGTTCATTGGTGATACTTGCATAGCTCCTGTCATTGATAACTTTGTGCTAGCCTGTGCTTTTTACTGTAATCAATTTTTAGATAAGGAAGATTATATTCTGAAAAGGAGAACACAGCACAAGGGCAAGTGCTGTGGTCACCCTTGGCAGGCATGGGCACCACTGGCACCACGCTGGCAGCCCAGAGTCAAGGCAGCAGGGCCCCCTGCAGTGCCAAGGTCAGTGGGCAGCAGCCTGGCATCAAAACAGAGGGGCAGCTAAAGTGCCAGACAGATGGTGGACCTGACAGCATGGCCTGAAGTAGAAATTCTGAAAGCAATGAACTAAGACACTTCTACTGGCAAAGAGGATTTCTGGTTCTCCTTTTTCAAACTCTTCTCCTGCCTCATTCTACTTTATGACTGACCCCAGGAGGTTTGCCTGGCCTTAAGACATAAAAGTAATAAATCCAGCCTTACCAGGATATTACCCAGATGAAACACACATATCACAGCCAGCGTTTATTTGCTTCTCTCTCTGCATATCCAGTAGTTCAAATCTAGGGCTTTCAAAGCAGTGAATTTGACAAATATCAGTACTTCAGGACATGCGGGCAGACCAATTGCTTTTTCCAGTTCATAAGATGAATCTGGGACAAGCATGGGTCACTAAATGGTCACAGCAAATGTTCTAGTCCAGACCTGTGTTTAAGCAGGCCATGAGATGTAGCAGAGGTTGCTGCTTTGCTTTGTTTTCCCCTGAGAGATTAATTTTCCTTTTTAATTTTTCTGCCTTCTATGAATGAAGACCAAAGACCCATCACAGCTCAGGATGGCTCAGCAGTAGTAACCGTTCCCTTGCTGCTATAGTGTAGAAGCAAACAGGACAGTCAGCTTGTGAGAGCTGTTGGCTGAACTGTAAACTCTTCGGTGCCTGCTGTCTCTTTTCTTACCCAGCCAGGAGCACACTGCAGCTAAAGAATGCACCCAAACTTCCCAATGATCAGGTTTTGGCACAGTTCTGGAGGACTGCAATGTGAAATGGAGGCTGAGCAGCCAGCAGGTAGTAGATGGTCAGATGCTGAAGAAGTGGATTTGGATGACACTCACCAGATCAGCTTTGGGTGCACTAATGAGAACTGTGCATGAGCATATACTACCACAGAGGTTATGCTCACTGTGCCTGTCACCAACATCCATTTGTCCCCTGGCTAATGGAGACAAATGCCAACCATGCTCTGCTGAAGTAATGTTCTCAATGGAGTTTTAACAAAACCTTTTCCCTTCATACAGTACAAATTAACAGACCGCAGCATTTGAAAAATGGTCCTAATCCCTGTCCACATGGGGAGTTTGTTCCCAGGGCAAAGTGCCAGATTATGACAACAATATATACTTCAAGTGGGTGAAAATGAATGAATAACAACACCCTGACAGTGCTGCTATTCCTGAGTGCTTAGGAGCTGGGTAAAACTGACAGTTCAAGATGAATATGGCACTGAGATGTTACTATGCATAGCTGGTCAGGAGAATCCAGATTTACTTGCCATTACAGATGGGTTAATTCTAAAGGCTGCATTTGATTCTGAGCCATAGTTGCTCTCTGAGGAAATAGGAAAGGGTCCATCACATGAAGGACTGAATTACAGCTAATAGTCCCATTTATGAAGAAAGCATCAGATGATCCTAGAAACAAAGGATGAAAATTTGCCTGTTGCCTCTGTGTCCCCAACAGCAGGCTGACTCCCCTGCCCACCCCTGGAGGATCCAGACAAATGGAAGTGGACAACTCACCTACAACAGCAATCGGGAAGGCAGGACTATCCCCAGCTGGAGGGATCACCATCACACACCAAATCTCGTTAGCCCATTTTCATAGCATAAGCATCACAAGGTGCCAGGAAAATTTTTTGCTATCAGGCTGACAGAGGAAAGCCAGTGTGATCCCAGGATCACATGTGGCTCTTTACCAGGAATCCTGTGGAGTCCAGATGCACTCAGGATTTCAACAGGCTTCAGAGACAATCCTGAAGCATAACCCCCCTGCTAGTTCAGAGCAGTGGTCAAACACAGACTCGGATCATGATCTCAAGAACTCCTCACCTTGTCTGCTACAGGCTTTTCAGAAGCATCTGCTAATGGCTGTGGCCAAAGAGAGGCCCTAAGCCAGCCAGGCTCCCATGCCCCAAGGAGCTTTCTCTCAGATTGCTTCCATGGTGGTGCTGAGGGTCCTTCCATGGCTCAACAGAAGATCCCCAGCAAGGGGAGTCCCTGTGTCTCAGTTATCTCTGCCCATCCCCCTGCAGTGCTGTGGCACGTCCCCTACGCCTGCAGCTACATCAGGTAGGCTACATCATCAAAAAGGCTTGGCCTGCAGCAGCAGGCTAGAGTCCCTCATTCCCCAAGATGTGACAAACTGCACCTTGTTCCCACTTCAGTTTAAATACAATCAAGGGCGGCAGATCTTCCCTGTACTCAGGGAGACAGAGCACATCCCTTGCACCTGTACCTCTTTCCAGTAGAGATTTCATATGACAATAACTTTGCAGCACATTATCCTGGTGAAATCATGGTTGCAGTGATGTCAGGATAGTTTCTGAGCCTCTTACCCCAGGCACCCTCCTCCCCATGAGAAGCTGGTTCCTGTAATTACAAAGTGGAGTCATATTAGAGGAAAACTAATCAGCTTGCTGGATGCCAACAAATTAAATATTAATCTAACTATTGTGAAAACAAAAATATTCATCTTCAGATATTTTCTGGCACAAGTGTCAAAATCAGAGTGGAACTAAGACTTTATTCATTTTCCATTATCAACTTTGATAAAAACACTCAGAAAAATGGGCAATGATGTGCAGAAACCACTCAGCACAGATAATTACAGAGTAAGTTTAGGCAGCTAATCACTTCTAGAATATGCTTCAGATCAAGATAACTGACTGGCTTGTTTCCTTGCCTTGTTAAATCAGGCAGATTCTCAGCTTTGCCTAATGGGCATGGAGCTCCAGAGTCAGCATCTTTAACTAACAATAGGGCTGTCTGGCGGGTATGCTTATCCCACCAGTCAGCAGCAGGACTGGGAGATGGTGTCCCTACATCAGGAGAGCAAGACACAGCAGAGGCAACGGTGGCAGTTGGGGCAGGCAGTGGGCAGGGCAGGGACAGTGGGAGAAAGGCAGGGCAGAGCAGGGCATCTGTGGCAGCGGACAGACAGAGAGCCACAAGCAAGGACATGCTGAAGAAGGATGAGCAGCTGCAGCGGCAACAGTGGGACAGGAAGACCAACTGAGGGAAGAGGTAGCCTTGCAGGGGGTCACTCCCTGCAGGATACCAGCTCTGGCCTTCATGGCCCTCACAATGAGGGGCTCTTGGGGCTGCCCAGGAGCAGCTCCTGCACAATGCTCACACCCTCCCTGCCCACTGCCACCAGCCGCAGTCAGAGGAAGGAACCATACTGAGACCAAGGGATTCTCCTTTGGGGGAATCACTGCGGGCAAGAGGCAATTTTCCACAGCTCTTCCTCTGGCATGTCAGGCCCAACCTTCCCAGGACTGCAAGTCCATGAGCTTTGCACTGCAGTTTCAACAAAGGCCTGAGTGCTGCCGGCAGCCACGGCAGCGAGCAGGAAGGCAAGCTCTGGCTGGCTGTGGGACAGGTGCCATGGATGCCATTGAGACACCAGGGACAGCAAAAGGGGCACCCACCTGAGCCAGAGCACCCTCAGCTGCAGTCTGCATAGTCTGCACTCACCAGGACCTCACTACTGCATTTACTTTATTCAGAATGGAAAAAACCCTCCTTCATACTTCAAGTCAGTAACCTTTACATTCTCAATTTACATGGGAGTTTTCCTTTGAACTAAGGCAGGAATTATTTTTACAGCAGCCTACATGGATAGTCTCTCTTCTCCTTAATTATTAACTTTGCTGTAGTAAAAAAAAAAAATGTTTAGGAATTCCATCAATATCAACAAATCTTTTGCATTAAAGTACTGAACTAAAGATCATCTAATGAAGAAGCAGCATTCACTTTTGCTTTATTTAAATGAATGAAAGGATAACTATAGTTCTATGCATACTCTTGTGCAGCTTCTTAAATTCAAAAGACTGCCAGAAATTATGCTTGACTTATTATCTGATTTATTATACCAATCCTAAAAGATAGGATTGGAGCGAAATAAATTGGGAGTTTAAAGAGCTCACAGGCCCTTCAGCAAGACACAGACCTTCAGGGATGGCAGCAGCTCTGTTAGTTAACATGGTGCTCAGTATACTGTTTTGAAATGACAGTGTCTCTTCCTGTCAAGAACTGTGCACGAGCTGAACCCTTCAGTGATGTCACAGAATGCTGCTTGGCAGGCTCTGCTCACAGCAGCGCTAGAACTGCTTTGGAGACAAATGAAGAAATTCCATATTTACTTCCCTTAGCACATTCTGTGTCCATCCTTTCTTTGGTCATAATGATGAGCCTGTATTCTGTGAATGCTGAGCTGCACTATTTCTCATCCATAAGATCCCTGTCAGGTAGAATGCTATGGGGAAGTGCCAGCCATGGATTTTTCAGAGTGGTCCCCAAGATTTGCCTCACTATTGAAAATGCATCTCTCCAGAGATCACAAACTAAAGCAGTAGCTGTTCCTGGGGATTACATATCCCAAGGCACCAGGCACCTTGCCTAGCTATTTATAAATTACATCACTAAACAGGGATTGCCAGAGCTTCTTCTTCCACCAGTGTTTTTTATTCTGATCCAGCCTGACCCTGACAAACAGTAGCTTCCCTGAAAAAGGCATAGTATGTTCTGTTTTCCAAGTAATCGGCAATCTTTCATCCATCTTGATTTAAGAAAGCCACAATCTTTGGGTATATTCTGCTTAGGATCCCAAGGGCTTGGGACATGATACTGACAGAAGCCAGTGAATTATTCCAGCTGAGCCTAAAAACAACTCGAGCTTTTGTCTATATAAACCAAAAATGACCATACTCTCATTCTGGAAGAAACTGTGGTATTAGAAAGCATAGGTTTGACAAGACAAGCTGAAACCTACTCTTCAGATTCCAGTAGGTCTATGCCATATTAATTATTTATCAACATGTTTTCTTAAAGTAGTGTCTCTATGCCTTTAATTTTCAATTCCCTTAATGCTAGGAGGATCTCTGCTGGCAACACATAAATTATTAACAGAGTTAAAACAATATTTGTTTTGCCCCAAAAACAGTTTTGAATGCTGTCCTCATACCAGTTAGATTTTTCTGAAACTTTAATGAAGGTCTCTAATTTCCTCCAGACTCATGGCTGAGGCACAGGCTTCACTGGGCCTTTGATTTGGCTGTGTGAGCATCACATCCTCACACTGTTCATCCCACTGGGGCTGGGGGAGTGATCAAGCAAAACAGCTGTGATGAGGCAGGAGAAACAGCAGCATGTCTATAATTGGGAATTTCAGTTGCTGAGTTCAGAGGTTCTGTTTTTCTAGTGACTGTTCTGCATTTTTTTATTTCAGCAGCTGTCCCTAGGCTCAGCAGAGAGAGCCCATGCTTCACTCTGCCTGGAATACTTTTCTCCTAACAAAGAAAAATACGGTGCAGTTCCTTTAGTCTACAAGAGAGCCATTTTGATTCAGCAAAAGGATACTTGAAACATCATGGGTCTAAGAATTTTATGCAATCTCAGCCACTTCTCTCTCTGCCAGGGAGCATATAAAAAATTAAAACCCCAAATATTGCTTCTTGCTCTTCTAGGCCCTAATTACAAATACATTTTCAAAAGGAGGAGTCAACTTAAGCCTAATATTGTGCAAAATCTCATAATTTCAATACAGTCGTCGCTTGATGTGGATTGGTGATTGGAGCTGTGGAATCAATTTTTCCCACACTTGAAACACTCAGATGGGTATGAAATGTGTTGCATTTGTTCCATGCACGTTTACAGTTCTGCACTTTGCTTGGAGTGCAATGATCATTCTGATGTATTTTTTATAACAGAGCAACATTTCCTCAGACTTTGATGTTTCATGTACAGAGCTATTATAACCATTTGCCATTTAGGTGCATGATCCATGGCTAATCCCCAAAGCTTTGATGCATGCAATAATTATTACTATTGATGTCATTGCACCATATTTAAAATATGAACATCTCATTGTAAGTCTACAGCTAACAGAAAAGAAAGGCAATCAATCCACACCAAGACAGAAAATTCCCTGTTGGTAAACATCTGAAAGCTTGTAAGGTGACATTCCACAGGTTCCAGTGAGGCACTGACTGTGAGTGCAAGGGCTCTGAGAGCAGAAGGCGATGCAATGTGTGTGCTGGCCTCTGCACTGAGAACAGCTCTGGGAAATTGAGAATGGGGGTCTCCAGATGACATATTCTGACAATCTGTTTTTGAAGTTTGACCCTGAATTCAGGCACATGGCATGTTTCAGCACCTCCTGCACCTAGGCCTCTGAGTAATTTTATCTGTGTCCTGTGTCACTGGCATTCTGGAGACCAATATTCATTCAAACCATGGTTTCCAAACCTGACTAAGCAGAACACCAGGAAGTGCCTCAGAGCTCTCTCCTGCCTTTTTATGAAATCTGGATCTGAATAGATTGTTAATTGGAATATTGTCTAGAATATTTTCAATGAGAGCAGAAAATGTGTGTGCCTGTATTAACACTTTCAACTTGCTAAAATGTACCTTACAGGTCTCTAATTACACTGAAACAAACTGCATTAATGTATCTAGTTAATGGTCCATTTATGCTACTGGCAACTGTTTCTGGAAAGTCAAATTAACAACTCTGAACATCTGACTAATAGGAAAAACATTATGTTTTGATTGTACATGAATGTTAATGGTTAATAAATTTGCAAAGCTTCTGTATCAGAATAAAATCAATATTTCCTTTAATTGCCTTAGCATAATGCTGTAACTGTGGAAAAACTTACTAGAAAATAATGACAGAAAGTAGACAAATGTCTTCTGTCTAAAAAGTCACATGGGTCTGAATGCACTGGAAATAGTCTGCCTGGAGCACACAGGACAAGATTCGTTTGCTTCTGAAAGGTGGAAGGCTGGAGCTGCTGAGCTCGGCCTGTGCTCAGGGATACCTGGGATCATCCTGCACCACAGTCTGGCTTACACAGCAGCTGACACTCAGCTAATGCTGTCACCCTGCTAGACAGCAACAACTACAGCCAGTGCACAGCACAGTCACAGACACAATGAAGGATGGAATGCCATGCATGGAAAACTGCAACTACCTTTTCTTACTATCTGAGGTTTCTCATTTTGCTGCTCAATCACTGTTACACGCTCAGTGACTACTAGCTCTGTTAGACCACAGCTTGCTGTAGGCAAAGACCATACACATATACACTATGTGAAACTGTCTATAGCAACAGAAGTTTGTATCCCACTGGATATATTTCTTCTGAATACCAGAGCAGAAAACAGCAGCTGATTCCTACCGAGCAGAAAGGTAGAGAGTGTATCAGAATAGCAGTCAGACCTTTATCACATTATTGCATCTAAGTGGTGCTTGTAAAACTGTCCCTGCATCATGCCTCCAAACAGATTTCTCCTCTTTTTTTCCCAAAGAGGCCCCAGAATATCTCAGGGCTAGGTTCACAACAGCTCTCCCCAACTAGGCAAAGAATGAGACACTAGCACCCTTTTTGTCTACTCAGCACTATCTCCCTTCCTGTCTGGGATCTTTTTTGCCAACCAACTATTCAGAAGAGTGGAGAAATTCAGCTATAAGGAGCAGTCCCAAATTCTTGCAGCAAAGTGCCAGAGTTGCTTATCATCTGGATACACAGAAGAAATATCTGTACAGTATACAAATCACCTGTCATCATCCTCTCTGGAAAACTCATTATTATAATAGTCTAATCATTGTGATATCCAGTGGCATTATTCCTGCTAACACTAATCCTTATTAGTTCATCTAGTATTAATGTACATGCCACAAGTATTTCCACATGATTTTCCAGGCTTCTTGCGTGCTTTAGACCATCCTTGTTTCTGCTTCAAGGAAAAAGCTATTCATTCATCACCTGTAAGACAGGCACTGAAGTGCCCAGACTTCAACCCAAGGAATCCCTCCCTTAGGTCTCCCAGTGTCTTCCTCTTAGTGAAATACATATATCATACCCCACAACCTTGCAAGTTCCTTGGTATTGGGGATCTGTGTTTTCATATTCTTATTTTGTAAATATACCACAGAACTGAGGCTGAGTTCAGCATCAGTGTTCAACAGGTAGTAACAACCTATCCACAACACTGGAGTCACAGAGTCCCTCCAATATGCAGGGTCAGTCTTTCAAAGGGAGAGAAGCACTGGGATTTTACATACCTGCTTTTCTGTGTCTGCACTCTCCCCTGGGGAGCAGTGTGGGACCAGCCTGCAGGCAGATCCCCCAGTACCAGACACTGGTGTCAGTCTGCAGCAGGCAGCACAACCACTACCAAGAGGCAATTTCTCCTGTAAGAACAGGAGTGGGGATCACTCTGCTCAGCCCGGGCATCTCATCACAGAGCCAAGAGTGTTACTACCAATTCCTTCAATGCTGTTTTACGTTTCACTAGCTCTGCCTTAAACATGGCTGGAATGTAAAGCAGAATTCCAGGCGAGGAGCATCAGCTAACCCATGCTGCCCTCCTCAGGAGCCGAGCACAGCCTGCACAGGGAATGATGGGCTGCTTAGCATAAACAGGCACACCATAAATTTCATTTTAGTAAAAGTTAAAGAGCTTCTCAAAAGGAAGGGTCTTGTCTACAGTACTAAACATGCTCGTCTTCAGCTGAAGCTCAAGGACTGAGAATAAGCCTTTCTTTGGGACAAACAGGCACTCAGGAAACACAAAAGGAGACAAGAGCCTCCTTACATCCCTACCACAGGGACTCCTAAAACCAGCTTCAAGACCAGGGGTTCAGTTCCACACTAAGAACAGCCACACTGCTGCAGCAGACAGGAAAGTGAAACAGCATGTGTGACTTGGAAGCCATTTGTCACAGAGATTTTTAGCTTCTCATAGTGAAGAAAAGAGCAGAACATAAAATTCAAATTTTTAAATTCTATATAGTGACAAACTAGCAAGTGCATTTAACTACCAAAATACATTTCACAGCCAGTAATGGATACTGTAAAGTGTAAGCTGGTACTAGGATTATCAGAGTCTATCAATTTTTGGTTTTGTATTAAAGTTGCTTTTTCCATCTGTTGAAAGTGGCTCTTTGTGATTTCACAGGGCATTACACTTTATGTGTCTCATTTGCTGCACCCAAAGGAATTTCATTCTGCTACATTAAGAAATACCTTGGTACGATGGTTAAGCTTTTAACTTTCCAGAACACACTGTTTCATGTCTGTCTCCATCCTAGCAGTTACTTCCTTTAAGTGTCTCATTTATACACACACATACATGTACAAGATATAGTGTAATTCACATGTCATATTGGCTTTGTCACAATGAAGATTCTGTCTCTGTCCCTTTGTGACCTCTGTGATCACCATACCAGCTTCTGCCACATGTGTCCAGAAGGGACATGCCTGATTTCTGAAACATGCTTGGATCTGTAGCGTTTTATCCACACAGGTGGCTAAATGGGAAACTACACTGAAACTCCTTTTGCTGAAGATGTCCCACAAATGCACACTGCAAGCACAGACAGTTGTGCCTTCATTCTTGTGAAAATTTCATTTTTTCATTTTACAGCAACATACGTTCCAGCAGGGTGTTCCCATGCCAAGGCACGGCTACCTTTAGCAGAGGATCACCCCGTTCGTATTACTAATACAATCTACGACAAGTGCCATCACAAAACCCACTTCCAGATGCATATTCTATTCTTTCTTAAAAGCCATGGCAACCAAATAACTGTAATTATGCCTCAGTAGCAAGTCCAGTCTCCAGTTCATCCAAAGTTCACAATGCCCCCTTCTCCCTGCACATCTGTCCTTCCTTTTATTCTCACAATACTGCATCAGCTCAGATATTGCTGTCATTAGATACGTATTCTGAAGGATCTTGCAACAAATTAAATTTAGGGAAGGTTTATTATACTGCTGAATCTAAGCTTCCTATGGGGTTTTTCCCACCTGCACTGTTACTTCACAGAGCTGTTAACAGGAAGTGATGGTAGCTAGGCAGGTGACTTGAACCTGCTCGGCAACACACACTGGCAAAAATACCTGCTCTAGGTGGGCCTGCTTTAGGTGGGTTGGACTAGATGATCTGCAGAGGCCCCTTCCAAGCCCAGCCATTCTGGGATTCTGTGAAAAGCAGAGACCCTACACTGACTTTTTGGAGCAATAGTGTTGTCCATGGTTCTCAAACGCAAGCTGTGTGTAAAGCATGTCTGGGTGACTCATTGGAAAATATAAATCTACTTCCACAGTGATGTGTATTACATTCCTTTAAAAGTCATGATGGAGAGAATCTCCAGGGCAGAGGAAGCTGAAGCTGCACAACATTTTCATAGACTATTACAACATGAAGGGATGCTTCTTCCCTTATCCTCACTGCAGTGATCCAGAAAATTCTCTTCCACAAAAACCCTAGCCTCTCTGAACTGGAGAGCTACAAATAAATGGAGGCTGTTCCTTCTCAGAATGTGCATGAAAATACACCCATTTCTATTAATTCTCCTTACCATGCTTTCCAGAGCACACTGGGAGCATGGCCTGACCTTACAGGACACCAAGGCCTCCCATTCTGGCCACACTCTCTGTATGCTTTGTGAAAAGCTTTGCTATCACAAGTATCAGGCAAGGTGGGTACACAGCTGCTCAAGAAAAATCAACCCCAAAATTCTACACAATATCTTGGAATGAGTCAGGAGGAGGCAAGCAGAGCAGCATATCTACCATCTGCCCGCATGGGAAAAATCAAAACCTGTCTCCAGTCCAAGGAGAGCACAGCCAAGAGCCCCTGATTGCTGCTGGGCAAACATGGAGCCACAACAAAGTGAAGCTTCTTATTTTCTAACACAATTCAAGCAGGGACACCAAGCTACACAGAACAGACAGATGCTGGACATTGCAGACAAAACTGAGACATATGAACCTGTTGGGTTTCTTTCCTGCATTTTCTTACAGCCTCCAATATTGCTATAGTGACGCACAACACCAGAGAATATAATTGCTGTAGTGATTACTTACAGCCATTACATTAAGCTTTAAAATGCTCCTTTCAAATTGAACAATGTTTTTTTCAAAGTCAACAGCTGGTTCACAGCTTGAAAGCACCAGTTAAGATAAATTAAATTAAAAGTGTAATAAAATCACAGACTAAATTTAATTTTTGAAGCACATGCAAACTCCAACGAAGACTTTAAAATATCTTTCAAAAGCATCCACAGAAACAAAATACAACCAACAATTGTGGAGCGCAACCACTGTGCTCATTAATAAGAATGTGATTTAGGAACACAGATAAATGTGTATACTTAGAGCACAAAACAAATTCATGCAGCATTTATAGCTCTAGTTCAGGGGATGAATCAAACAGTTTCAAATGAGATTTTTAAATCCTGGGAGGAAGGCAAAAATGTTTATATATATGTATAAACATTCTTCCTCTTAATGTACATAAATGTATATAAAGTGTGGCTGATGAAAATTACATGTCCCAGCCCTTAGCAGAAAAAGGGAATCTCGTGTGAGCGCAAGATCAGTACAATGGCAGGAGCCTGCATCAGCTCTTGAAATGCACTATTGGAATGACAGGTAAGCCTTACATTTCCGGAGTGTACATCACCACCTAAATGCCAAGAGACTTTCCTCTGGCCTGGCCCTACATTTGCCATTGGGAGAACATTGTTCGCAATTCCAATGGCCTCTGCCTCGCTAGCAATGAAGCGCCAAAGCTACACATCCATTCGGATAAAACAGAAAGACATAAAGGACCCATGCCCTCACTTCCTTCCACACTCATATCAGGAAGTCTAGTACCTGCAGCAGTGTTCCAAACAGGCTGACTACAAGCCAGCTGTCTCTGTGCCTCAGACCTTCAGGCTGCCAATCAGCTGTTCAGCAGTTGACATCCTATGGCACTTGAACAAGAAAATGACAGAAGAATCAAGAATACGTATTCTACCTTCTTCATGACAACAGGGTTTTCTGCCTCATGAGAAAGGCTGTTTCTCATTAATGCTCATTAGCAATAAGAAATATCCCAATTCAGTTTTCTTTGCACCTGCAGCTATAAAGATTGTTTTAAAGGTTTGTTCTTGTGGTAGTGCATCTGCTCCATTCCTTCTTGGGTCGCAGTATGATCCAAGAAATGCTGGCTAGGCTTTGGCCTTGACAAACAGCACCTGCGCCAAGCTCCTCTTGAGCTTCTCAGAAACAGTGTCCGTTCCCAGGAAGTGGTGCTGTCTAATCAGCTCCTGTTTTTAACAAACAGCCTTGGAAACTCATTTTTCTAGCCTGAATAACAACCTAAGTGGAGCAACATTTTTGTTACCGAAATTTCAAAGGAAGTTACCAAAGCGAATTGCAGCCAGGATGAAAAATTACTGTGACTGAAACCCACTCTCTTGAGACCCTATAAACATGGGTCCTGAATGAGACCCTTTGAACTCTCCTGGACTGCAGAAGGCTGCGACCAGTGACCTCCTTTTGACTGGGGCCACTCAGAGCCAGTGAATTCTCATTTGCTGTACTCAGACAACCACTGCTGAATGACAAGATAGATGCTGGGTTGATGCCTCCACTCCTTGAGGCTCAACCCTTTGCCTGTTGAGAAGATGCAAAGGCATCCACTGGGAATCCTTCACTGAATTTGAAGGGAATTTTTCACATTTTTGTAAATAGTGTTTATGTCTCTGTGCATGCAAATGTGAATACACTATTTGAATTGTATTATAAATGCTGCTCTCTTAAATTCTTAAGTTTAGATTTTTAAGTAAATTAGGCCTGGTAGTTACTGTTGCCCTATAGTAAATGCTAAATTAATCATTTGTTAAATTGTTCAACTTGAGCTGTCAATTAAGTGTTGCTAAATATAAGAGCTGTTAAACATTTGGGCCTAAACTGTTGGTCACACCCCAGGTCAGTTCAGCAGAGTTCATTCTGAACCTTGGGACTCAGCAGGAGGGTCTTCTTTATCCCTTTTTATCCTTATCATTTTCTACCCTCACCTTTTTCCCTCTCCATCCCCCAGCCTTCACACAGATAACATTTGAGTTAATTCTGGGTTTAGACTGATTTTAGACTTTAGTTTGCTTTTTCTATTTCTTAAATGAAGTAGTAGAGTTAACCTTGCAAACAAATTTTTTATGCTTCCACTTTTATATCAACCATACTTTTGCTGATACCTTCACTGGTGATTCTTTAAGCAACCTTAAAACACTCGTTCATTACAGTTGTAAAGATTTTATGTTTTCTTTAATGTTAAAGGAGCTGTCTGAACGTATTTGCATACACGAAGGGGATTCAAGTTGATATAAGGAAAAAGAACTTTAAAATAGTCTAACTTACATAATTTCCATCCAGCAAAGGTAACTAAGGCTACATGTGTGAGCAATACTGTCTCAGTTGCATCTCAGCACTGACACATGTCCCAGATGGATATTACGTAATGTTTTTGTAAAATAAATATTTCCCAGTGATTTCTGAAAGTAGAACTGGGTGTGCTGATATAGCTTGCCCCAGAAAGAACACTGTGTGTCCCATACCCAAAGCAATGAGATGCATTTCAAAGTGCCATGCAAAATGTCACCTTCTCTCACCTAAAGTTATTTCATGTAGTAATATCAGGGAAATTACAACAATATGTTGTTCTACATGAAAGTACATGACAGCACTATTTGTGAGACCTGGCAGCTGCCACTCTTGGCCAAGCAGATGGCAGTGATAAAAACAGTTCAGGGAACAGGTTGATAAAGATATATCCATCATTACACTGTCACTGCACAACTACACTCAGCTCCAAGATACCATGAAAATACATGGCTGTGTTACTCTCAATCAGGAAGACCTTGCTCATCTGAGAAAAATTATGTTTAATAATTAATTCTGTACATATTTTAATCAGAATAATTCATCTCCTGTTCAGAGGAAGAGAAAAAGCAATCTGGTAAGACACCCAAAATCTTTAGTCTTATGTGTTTACACTTTTTTTTTGCAGAAGAGGAGACAATCATTTCCTGTAAAGGAAAATAAGAGCCAACTATGGCTTTTATGGCAGTTATCAATTTATATTCCCATTTAAGTGCCAGAGGGCATCTTAGGTTCCATTTTCACTTATTTTTACCTTTTTTTTGCATGGGTGGGGAGGCACAGGGGCGATGTTAAGTGAGTATATTGTGTTACTGCTCATGGAAGGTACCAGTCAACCACTCCTGGAAGCAAAACCAGCCTAAGCACTGGTGGCAGGGCAGCAGCAGCAGCAGCCTGTCCCCTCTTCATCCCTGCTCTTGGACACTGCCAAGACTGGCAGGCACTTACCTGCTGTGATGGCCAGTGAAGGCACATGCCCAGGCATTCCAAAAGCCCTGGAAACGAGGGAACAGATCACCTTCCCTGGTACAGAATTACAGAATGGTCCAGGTTGGAAGGGATCACAGGTAGGTCATCTGGCCCAACCTCCCAGCTCAAGCAGGGTCATCCCAGAGCACTTGACACCGGATCATGTCCAGTACATTCTGGAATATCTCCCATGAGGGACTTTCCACACCCTCTCCGGGCAATCTGTTCAGTGCATCTCACCCACACAGTGAAGTTCTTCCTCAGGGTCAGGTGAAACTTCCTATGCACCAGTGCTTTGCCTCTTTTCCTATTGCTGGGCATCACTGAGAAGAGCCTGGCTCCATCTTCTTGCCATCCTCCCTTCAAGGAGAGTATAAATTCCAAAGTACCAGGTGCCAAAAGGGACGTGGCATTCCTGAGGAGCTGAGCAGCAGCCCCAAGTCCTGAGAAAAAAAATCTTCAATGTTATTTGTTCTGCTCTGGATTGCTAGACATGATGTTGCACTGAAGAAGGTTTCATCTTTAACAAGAACTCTAGATGAGGTAACTCATCTGAGATGACTTCACCATTCAGCACAGCAAGCAATTTACACGTCTTGACTTGTGTTAGATATTTGGGGCATCTATTTAGTTTTTATTACTCCTGGCCTCAGCTTTCACACTCCTTCACAGAACAAATAACTGCTTTCTCTATCTGCTAATTCCAACAGCTGGCTATTCCTCACCAGACTTCTGCTACATTCACCTAAGGAAGAATCATAAATAAATATGTACAGGCAAGCAGATACTGTCATTTTAGAAATTGATCCACTTAATACAAATGTCCTGTTTTGGACTTCCGTGGTGAACCACTGAGCATGTGTCTTGATGTAACTTTAATAAAATCCAAAAACAATCACAGGGCTTTGTTCATTAACTTAAATTAGCAAAGGAGAAAAGAGTGCTATAAAGGAGAATATTCCTATAAATAATTTTTTAAGAAAAATTAAATTCTGGATAGGCCAAATACTCTTTGGCCAATGCTCTTTTCAATAAAGACAAATTCAAGATAAGATACAGAGTGTATTTTTTTTACACTTGGTGTAACTAATTATTTTTTCACCAGTGGCAGACAAGGTAACATCCATTGTGGGTTGTGGAATATGTGACTGTAAACAGAAGAGCAAAATACAGATGGTTTTATCTGTATACAGATGGCATTATCTCCCTTAATTGTGTGCCTGTTCATTTGTTTTTGTTTTTTTTTTAATAGATAATTTCTTTCTGAAAGTCCATGCTAAAAGAAAAATAGGTGGCTGGAGCATATTTAAAAATACACAGAATATAAAGAGAACAAAAAGCACAGACTATAACCCAGGAAGCAGCAGAGGAAGCCTTGGTACCAAGTTTTCTTCTATGCTTTAAGGGACATCTTTCTACAAGGTTAGGCAGTCTGCTTTCCACAATCTTTAAAAAATTTACTTCTAACAAAATCAAGTTTCAGTGATGGTGGCATAATCCATGGAACTCTTTTTCCCATCAGTTTCTGCAGGTTAGACACATGACAGTAATCTTTGTTCTTTGGCAGCAGGAATTAAATTCTCTCTTCTTGACTAAAATGGAAATGTCTAGCACTGAAGTCGTCCACTTCCTTGGTCAGCCAGCTTACACAAAACATCTGCAGTAGCTTTACAGGCATTTCAAAGCTAGCATGCATTATTGCAAGGTTAACTGCTCTGAGAGACTAACCTTCCCAATTCAGCATTTGCAAATCTGTTGGGTTTTTGGGTCTTTTCCCCCCAGCAAAGATAATTTCAACCAAGTTGTTAAGATGCAGCATGATATTATGAGCTTTTCGTGGATTTTCCTCCAAGGTTAGAGGCCGAACACACAAGACTCAGTACACAGCCCAAGATCTGAGCTTTATTAGCTCAGCAGATATACAGCCCCTTTAACTGCAACAACAGCTTCCTGAAAGGAGTTTGTAGCCAGGTGGGCTCGGTCTGTTCTTCCAGGCAACCACTGACAGGACAAGAGGACACAGTCTTAAGATGCACAAGGCAAGTTTTAGGCTGGATATTAGGAAGAAGATCCTCACAGAAGGAGTGACTGTGCATTGGAATGGGCTGCCCACGGAGGTGCCCATCCCTGGAGGTGTTTAAGATAAGTCTGGAAATGGTACTCAGTGCCACGGTCTGGGTGACAAGGCGGTGTTAGGTCTTAGCTTCAACTTGATGATCTCAAAATGTCTTTTCCAACCTAGTTGATTCTGTGATTCAAGACTATTCATGCCATATCAGAATTGAAACTATTGCACCAAAACTGACTAGAAATAATTGTCTTCCAGTGTATACTCACAGAGGAACACTGAGCCTCCTTGAATACTCAAAAACTAAAATCACCTGAAGTGAAACTGACAAAGCTCACCCTGGCCTCAATGCTGTACTGCTGTGCTGGAGATTACTTGTTCAGACCTTGGTGTTGTTTGAAATTCCAGAAAGGAAATCCTAATCTTCTAAGTGAAACTCATGAAAATATTACTCCTATTTAAACTACAAAAACTATTATTTATGAGAATTGTATTAACCAACCTAAATGCAAATAGAGGTTAATGTAAATGGTTATAAAAAGCGGACAGTCCACAAACACAAGACTAACAACGGCTGCTATCATCCTAAATTGCAAATAATGAACAAAGGGTCTAACAAGAAAACCTCTTTGACATTTAAATACTTTCTCCTACACCAGCATATATTGACATTTAGCAGTTAAGTAGAAAATAGTGAATGAAGGTGCTAAAATCACACTGTCACATAAGGAATTTAAGGTGCTAAGAGAAAGGCAGTCAGAAGACAGGCAATAGACAGGCCAGCATGATAAGCAATGCACAACTTTGAAGTGTGAGAAGTGTGAAAACAGAAGTGATCATTTCGAGGAGACAGCTGGGAGGCAGGGGAGAGCCACCACCAGCAGCAACAGAAGGATTCACATCAACTTTTTTTTTTCCCTTTTGGAAAGCACTAATGACTGAGCATGGAACAAAGAAGAGTGAGTGTCTGAGTACAGAAAACGATGATTTTAACTTTTTCTGTAAATTAGGATTTGTCTCAAATCTGAAGATTTCAACCCTAACTAGGAGCTAAAAATTCCTCATTTGTTCTTATGGTGTTTAGTTTCGTTCACCCTGTTAAAACATTCTTCAGTTGCTGAATTTTAAGTAAAATATTATTTTGCCTTTGCAGTCAAGTATTAAGTCCTGAGAACTTAATATTTAGTATTAAGTTCAGGGCACATTATCAAAGCAAGTTGGGGCTCAGTGATGCCGTGCCCAGCGCGTTAGAAAGAAGACTTTCGTGCACATCCCATGCAGAAAGCACGTTCTATGCGCAGATTAACACCGAGCAGCTGAGCCAGCGGGAGGACGCGGGCTCAGAGCCGCGCTGGGCTCCGCTCGAGCTCCTCGAGGGGGCCGGGCAGAGACGTTTCTTTGCAGCACAATAGGTCAGCTGGGAAGAGCGCATCTCCCTTTCCCCCAGCACTCACCGCCTGCGCTCCGCTGTCCCGCGACCGGGACTCAGAGGCTTCCACAGCGCAGGCAGCCCCTCCTCACGCCGGCCCTCGTTGAACGGCCGGAGAAGAGACCGCGACATTCACCGCGTCTTATGAGCTCCCCTTTACTGCGAAAGCAGTGCCGATCACAGTCACGCAATTCCAGCTGACTCGCTGGTCAAGTGCACAGGTAAAGAACGACGAGACATAGCTTCGGCGGTACGACAGAAGCTTCGATCCCGGCGCGGGCAGCCCGACTGGGCTCCGGGCGCCGCCTCAGCCTCGTCCGGCCCCGCCTCAGCCCCGCGCCCCGCCTCAGCCCCAGCCCCAGCCCCAGCCCCAGCCGGGCCCGGCCCGACAGCGCCGCCTCGCGGACGTCGACGCAGGCGCCGCCATGGCGGCGACCGGCAGCGCGGAGGGCGCGAGCGACAGCCCCGCGCTGTGGGCCGAGGTGCGGGCGCTGCTGCCCCGCGCCGAGGAGGGGCTGACCTTGGCGCTGAGCGGCGAGGTGGAGGACTGCGTCCTGCCGCTGCTGCGGCGGGCCCGCTCGCTGCTCTACGGCGCGGCGGGCCGGCCCGGGGCGGCAACGGCGGCGGCGCTGGAGCGCCTCAGCGACGTCCTGCGTGACTACTCCTGGGAGAAGCTGAACGCGGGGCCATGGCGGGAGGTCGGCAAGGGCTGGCGCCAGGTCTACGCCTACGGCTGCCTCTTCGGGGCGCTGGCCGAGGTGGCCGCGGGCCGCCCGCTCGCGCGCGCCGTGCGGCTCTGCGACCTGGGGCTGCTCATGGGCGCCTCCGTCCTGGACAACGTCCTGGCGCGCCTGGTGCGCGCGCTGCAGCCGCACCTGCCCCGCGCGGCGCCGCGCGACGGAGCCCGCGCCCAGGTAGCGCCCGCGCCCCCCGAGCCCCTCCCCCGGCGGCCCGGCCTCCCTGTGCCGGCTGCTGACGGGGAGCGTCCGTTCCAGAGCGTCCGGCCCGAGGCGCCGCCGCCCTGCGCCGTGCAGCATGAGGAGCTGATCCCGCACCTTCGCTGTCCCTCGCTGGAGCACTTCAGAGACAACTACCTCGTTCCCCAGCGGCCCGTGGTCCTGGAGGGCGTCATGGATCACTGGCCGTGTATGAAGAAGTGGAGGTGAGAAATTCCTTCCCTGTCCAAGTGAAGGCACGATCGTTCCTTGCGTTGGATGTCTTGATGCTCGATAGAGCCGCAGGCCTTCCCTGGCAATGCATACCGTGGGCAGTGCATTTTGCTAGCAGCACTGTCCTACTGCTCTGTGGAAGTTGCTTCATAGATGAGAGAAGCTCTTCATAGCATTCAAGGCAGATGCTGGGCTGTTTCGGAGCCAAAGGTGACTCTTTGACAAGCCTCTGGCTCTTCATGGGGGAAGGCTGCCCTCTGCCCAGACTTAAGCCGTCTCAGGAGCCCAATGGCAACACCTGGGATCTCATGAGAAGTGCACATTGCCAAGTGCCAGTGAGCTGTTTACAGCTCCGTGGATCTGTGTCAAGCACACATATCAATGGTTTTTACCTCTTGGAGCTTGCCGATAATTACTGCAATGGAAAGTGAATTTCAGAGCCAAGAGTAAGCATGGTTGACTTTTCATTCTTAAGTCCAAGCACTGATGTTTGTTCAGTGTTGTGTTTGAGTGTTGAGTTTTCGACACCACTGTGCAGGACTGAGTAACAGCATTGTGCTGCCTGGTTACTGCATGCAATGGTGCCCACATTTCCAATACTGACCATCAGGTATTTGTGAGGGGAAGGTCATGATTCCCCAGAAAAGGGAAAAAATCACTCGCAAGATTAGTTTCTCAGTTTAATTAGTACTGTCGTCCATGGAGAGATGTATTTTACCCATCAAAGTAATCCCTCTGGCTACAATTGGAATGGGTATTATTGGCACCTGTATAGACACTGACAGAGAGTTGATCTAATATTACTGAGTAAAAGATACAACATGTTATCAAATGTGGCAGCAGACAGCAAAAAGATTGGCCTTCCATGAAAGCCATCCCTTGCCAAGAGACAGTAACAGCTTAAATCTTCTTAGTTTGGAATGAAACAACTGAGGCAAACAGGCTTTTAAACCAAAACAAAACTGACAGTTGTGGGGTGATGTACACACAAACCTGCCTGCTGATTTCCTTGTTGCTTGCATTCTTTTATTCTGCCTTTTTCTTCTGGCTGGTTTGGTTTAGACAGGAGAAAAGCAGGGTAGTAGAATTTTATTACCCAACAAAATTGATTTGGATTGATTGCCTTACATTCAAAATTAGTAAGAGCAGTATAGAAGGTAATGGAACTTTCTTTATTTCAGTGTGGACTATTTCTGTCAAGTCGCAGGCTGCCGCACAGTCCCTGTGGAGTTGGGTGCTCGGTATACAGATGAGGAATGGTCTCAGCAGCTCATGACTGTCAGTGACTTCATCAGCCAGTATATCATGGATGAGGTCTGTTACACTCATTTGTTTAATCTCCAAACACAGCAGCATGGTACTAGCACAGACAACAGTTCTGTTTACAACAAACCTACTCAGAGGTGGTATCAAGGGAGGGGGTGTGCTGTAAGCACAGCTCTGAATGAAAAGGTTTGACATATTTTTAAGACCAGAAGCTAGGAATAATTACTGCAACAATAAGTTCGATTTTTACCTATAATCAAATGTACAGTAGCTGGAATTTGATTAATAGATACACACATACATACGCAGCAAAAACCTGACTAGTGGAATCTAAGAATAAGGGATCCTCAGCCAGCAGTGTTGTTCTTCTGTCTCATTAAACTCCTTAGTGAGATTTAGGATCAGATCCAAATTTACAAGCCATGAGGCAGAAAAATACAAAGTCGATTAGCATCTGGAATGCCCTTTTGCTTTCAGAGATGAGGATCCCAAGCCCCCATTTCTGTTTCCTGACCCTCTGGCAGGAAGGACTATGTGCAATAACAAGCTGGTCTGTGGTGCACCTTGGAATAGAGTGTGGAAGTATTTCCAGGGCTTGAAGGAGAACTGGTCTGTGTGCCAGCAGGGTCTGGCTAGAAAGATGCAGTGCATTGTGAGCTGTCAAGACTCCATAGGAAATCCCAGCTTCCTTCAGTAACTCAAGCTGGATAATTTATTCATTGTGGAGACACACCTACACTCTCACTATTTCAATGGAGCTGTAAGTTGCTATTTCTGAAGGCACCTTATACTGTTGAAATACTTATATATAGTACTCTGAACAGGACATTGGAATTTACTCTAAGTAAATTCTATTCACCTGTAAGTAAATTAACTCACAGTTAATTTACCTGTATGTTACTGTGTTTTTTCTTTCTCTGCTGTTATTTCAGAACAATGTAGGATACCTTGCCCAGCACCAGCTTTTTGATCAGGTAAAACTGAGTGAATGTTTTTGTCTTCCTTTTGTTGCAGCACAAGTTGTATCTCAAGATGTTGACTGTACTAGATTGAAGGGCATATGGAGAATTAATTCTTAAGTTTCTGTTTTCATGATTTGAAGGATCCGAGGGAGAAGTTTGTTCCATTTGGCTACAAGACATGGAAACAAATGCTGTTTGGGATGAAGACATTCAATCCTGGTGCTGTTTCAGTACAACGTAGCATATACTTAGGGGGATATCACCTGGAAAGCCCCTTTCATAAGTCAGGGAAGAGATTTGGACAGGAAAGTTTTCAACATTAATATGTTTACCATAATCTGAAATGTCATTCCAGTTTACCAGAGCTTATGTTGGTGGGAGACATAAAAATGGAAGCAAGCATAGTATGGAAGAGATAGCTGCTCCTTTTCCATGAGGCGCAAATGTACTTACTCTTGCACGTGTCTCTGATTTCTGCAAAAGCAAAGGGTCTCTTGAAGAATGAGGAAACCGCTTTCTTTCTCCTGCTTCTCCTTCCAACAGAGTCCGCTCACTAGAACAGAAAGTTTGAGAACATTTCCTGCAGATTCCTAGCAGGTCAGCTACTTTTCTCCTACTCTTGCGGACCAGCCAGTCATTTGTTTTCTTTGCATCCAGCCTGGCTCATCTGTTTCATGAATTACGTATTTTGGCAAGTCAGCACATACCCTTTTTAATGTTTCTTTCTTTGTGGAAATAGATCCCAGAACTGAAAGAAGATATCAGTATCCCTGACTACTGCTGCCTGGGGGAAGGGGAAGAAGATGACATCACCATTAATGCCTGGTTTGGTCCAGGAGGGACAGTCTCACCTCTTCATCAGGATCCCCAGCAAAATTTTTTAGCCCAGGTATGTACTCTAGTTACTCTGCACATGCCATTAATGCGATACTTAGAGAAAATGTTTACGGTATGTGTTAGAGACAAGGGGAGCAGACAACTTGAACAATCGAAGGTTAGAGAACATGCAGATACTATTTTGCTACTTTATTGCATCTGTCACTACAGCAACTTACTACTGAATGTAATCTTACAGACTACAAGTGTTGCTCGTTGAGAGACCAGTATTTACCCTTGTTTTACAGATGGGAATTTGTAGCAGAGTTGGGAAGAATCTGGATCCTGTCATGTTGTACTTAGGAGTTTATTTTTCTGGTGTTGTGGTTTGAGCCCAGCCAATCCCCAAGCCTCATGCAGCCGCTTTCTCATTCCCCAACCAGCAGGATGAGGGAGAGAATGGGGAGAGTAAAAGCTAGAAAACTTGTGGATTGAGGTTTAATAAACAAAAGCTGTGTATGTAGGCAAAGCAAAACAAAGAATTACTTGACTGCTTCTCATGGGCAGGCAGTCATTCAGTCATTCCCAGGAGAGCAGAGCCCATCATGCTTAACAATTACAAACACTGTCACTCCAAACATCCCCCCTTTCCCTTTCTTCTTCTCCCATATGCTACACATGATGTCATGTAGTCTGGAATACCTTTGGTCAGTCAGTTTGGGTCACCTGTCCTGGTTGTGTCTCCTCCCAGTCTCCCAGGAACCTCCAGCTTCCTTGTCAACATGGCAGTATGATAGACAGAAAAGGCTTCAGGTCTGTGTAGACCCTGCTCAGCAAGAACAAAAACATTTCTATATTATCAACCCTGTGTTCAGTACAAATCCAAAACATAGTCCTATGCCAGCCACTGGGAAGAAAAGTAGTTCTACCCCAGCCAAAGCCAGCACATCTGGAAAGCAAGGTTTTGAGGTGGACTTAGATGCATACTTTAGTCTGTTTCAGGTTACCCAGTAAAATATTAATGCATGCAGTGAGATAAGAATTAAAACTTGTACTTTGACATAATTTCTTTAGTGTTTCTTTTGGTAGGCTTTTTGATGATGACTTCTAGTGCAGAATAACCTGATAAAATATTTGGGCCTTTTGTGGTAAGCACTGAACAGGTCAAAGGGATGTCTTCTGGATCCAAGCAGTTGACTACTGTGAATCTTTGAACACTGAGAGGTGTTTTTTTTACTGAAGGAGATTGCTGTCCCATCAGACTTAAAAAAATCCAGGCTTACACTTGTCACCATCATATTTTCTGAAAAATCCCTTTGCCACGATTTCTTCTCCTGGGAAACTGAGAAGCCACAGAGAAAAATGAAAACAATAATTATCTGATTCACTTCTCCTGTGTTTTGCTGCTTTGGAATGTGGTTTGGAGATAGTTTATCCAACATGTGAATTGTTTTGACTTAATGACCAATCACAGTCCAGCTGCGTCAGGACTCTGGCGAGGGTCACAAGTTTTTAATTAGTACCTTATTAAGCCTTCTGTATGTATCTTTTCTCTATTGTTTAATATAGTTTAGTATTCTTTAGTGTAGCATTCTTTAATATAATATAGTAACATAATAAATTAGCCTTCTAAGAACATGGAGTCAGATTCTCAATTCCTCCTTCGTCCTGGGACCCAGCAAATACCACATACACTTTCACACTTTTCTAGCAGGATTGTGACATTACTTTCTACTGATGGCTATTTATGGGTTGAGCCTTAGTTTCTCTGTCCCAGTTGCATCTTGCTAACATATGTTTTCACTTGAAACTGAGGCTTAATTCAGGCCTTCCTAGAATGGTTTTTTACAACTGCTGTGCAACTTTTTATGGATTGTATTTCTTTTGCATGCTACCTGCTCAGCACACTCTTACAGCTGCATTCTGAAGGTGAAGTACTGTACTATTCATGTTATGTAAAGCTTGAGGGGAATTTTTCTTGGTGGAACAAAAATTTATAGGAGCTGTTGGACTGGGAAAAGATACTTCCCGTACAAACCTCAGAACTTGTTTTCTTCTGCCTGAAAAAAATAGGAGATTATCTGCCAGTGCTGTGAAGGAGTCTTTATAATCTGGCAGCTTTCAATTAAAATTTCCCTGTGTTGTGATGCCATTTAAACTGTGGCTTTGGAGTACAGGAAGGCACAAGTACAAGTTACAAAATGAAATTATCCTGGCTGGTGGCTGGTGCTGAGATCATAGTTTTTCCATTAATGAGAAAATCAGTCTCTGGAGATGCAGGCTATTGCCCATGAACTGGTGCCTGCCATCTTATAATATACAAGGTCTTAATCCAGTGAGACAAGTGAAAGAAGGAGGTGTTAACAGCTGATGGCAGTCCCAAAAAACTTTCAAGTATTCAGAGAACATGCTATTGGAGCAATAACTAGCATTTTTGTTACTTCCATATGTCACCAAAAATACCCTGTAATACTTTCCTCTTTAGTGAGGAAAAGCAAGTTGGTTAGGAATGGTTGGGTAGCCACTCAAGGCTGCTGGGATTAGTCAGAGTACTCACAATAGGACAGCTCCCAAGTATGATCATACCTAGCTCTTGCAGTGGTCTGGAATGCTGGCACCAGCAGTATGAATTTTCACCCTAAACCTTCTCTTCCACTGGTATCAGTGGAGGACTCAGCTTTCACGTGTTCATGCTGCCGTATCTTGACACCAAAAATTTGCAGTTCATGTAGCATTCAGGGAAGCCAGGCCACTTGCCTTACAAATTCTCATCTCATTTCAGCACTCCAATGAAAGAACTGCTTTAATGATGAGACAGAAATGAGTTTGAGGGGTGTATGGAAGGTTAGTAGTCACTGTGCAAGTACCTCTGCCTATTGATGTGAATTGCAATGAAGGTTCAGCCTCCTTATTCTCAGTTCTTATTTCTAGGTGTGTAGAGACCAAATAATGATATATAAACTGGGTTCCTTGAACTTTGAATTGAAAGCAATCTGATTTAATGCATTTCCTTCCCAATGGTATTTCAAATTCTTATCTGCTCCAAGAGAAGAGGTACTTGAATTCCAGTAGCCTGATTTAACTTTTTATTATAGCAGTGTCTATTACTAACAATAATTATATTCCTTGTAATCAGGTATATTTTTCTGTTAAATGCCAGCTATGGCCCACAGCTTCCAGTAATGTGCCAGTTAATGACCAATGGAAAACATTTATTTTATTACATACAGGTACTTGGAAGAAAGTATATCCGTCTCTATTCACCACAAGACTCAGAAAACCTGTACCCCCATGAAAGCCAAATTCTTCACAACACTAGTCAGGTAAATAGTTGCTTGAAATTTTAAAATCAATAATGTTATCAAATCATGTTTGAGTAAAGACATTCTTCTGATGATTGTTTGGTTTTTTATAGGTTGATGTGGAAGATCCAGACTTGGTCAAGTTTCCAAATTTCACAAAGGCTGCATTTCAGTCCTGTATTCTGATGCCTGGACAGATTCTGTTTATTCCAGTTAAATATTGGCACTATGTGCGATCACTTGAACTCAGCTTCTCTGTTAGTTTCTGGTGGTCATAGTTCTGACACATAGCAGCACTGAAATTAAATTAAAAATCAGGCAAGTAGCCTCTCTCTCTCAGGAGAGGTTAGAGGTGAAGCAAAACCAAAAACCAACAAACTCTTGCTAAAGCATGTAGAAGTAGTCACAATGGGTAAGTGGAAAGATGATGCTGTAGTTACTTCATTTTTGTAGATGTTTCTAATAACTCCTAAAGAGCATATTGTTAGGTCATTGTCCTGTGTATGCATCCATCAGAAACAGCCTCTGTACAGGCACTGCCAGGGCTCTGCCTGAGCCTCTGTCTTAGTAATCAGGTCAGGGTTATCTTCTACTTGGATTTAGTAACACTAAATCCTAGAGTTAGCTAGAGAGATGGTGCTACCTGAAGGTTCAATCCATTAAAAAATTAAGCTAACACCAAGCAAGGTACTAGTCACTTGCATGGAAAAAGTTATTAATGCCCTGGTTCTGGCCAGGATAGGGTTCATTTTTGCAGTAGCCAGGAGGGGCATGGCCCAGACCCAGAGGTTATTTTGTACCACCTCAGCCTGCCACTGCTGCAGGCCAGGGGCAGGAAGGGGTTCCTTGGTCTTTTAGTGATTGAATCTGTGTGAATCTTTTTGTGTGAACCTTTTGTCTGTCTTGTACACTGTTATTGATATTGTTGCTATTACTGCTTATTTTCTTATTCCATTGCTGTTTCCAGTAAATTGTTCTTATTGCAACTCATGATCTTTATCTTTTGGACCTCCCAATTCTCCTCTCCATGAGGGGAGAGGTAGGGGGAGGAGGGAATGAGCAAGCATCTCGTGGTTTGGAGCGTTTTGGTGGAAACACTAATCTGGGGAGTACCATTTCTAAACCACAACATCATGTTAAAGCCTAGAACATAACTGAAGTTAATCCATAGTTTAATTGCAGTTAGACAACCTGAGGTTTAATTATACTTTGATTAACCATCATATGAACTGCTGCCACAGCCCTTCTGCTGTGTCACACATCTCTACCAGGGACAAGAATGCTGCCATTTTAGTCTGGTGTCTGGCAATAGCCAGTCCTTGGCTCCTTTCCAAGTCACTCTTAAAGGAAAAAACATCCTTACTTAAAACTGGAGACAAGTGCCAAGACAAAAAACCTAAAGAATCTCAGTATGGTAATGTTTTCAGGAGTTTACAGACATAAGCTAACATTGCCCCACGTCCTGTCCTACTGCTTCCCAATCCTTCTGTGGCAGTATTCCCTCCTTACAGAGCACAGCTGCTCATTGCATGGCCTTACATTAAGACAAATTCTTCTGCATCTAAAGAAGGGACAAAACACAACCACAGTGCCAACCAGAAGTGCTCCAACTCCAGCCCTAGGTCAGAGACTGAGCCAGCTGCCTTGCACACGCTGCACTGATTTTTCACCTGCTTGACATGCTACAGCAGGTGTCATTTCCATTGTGCAACTGAATTTGTGCTGTTCCTGTACAAACAGGGAGCACTTGCTGAGAAAGGCTTCTTTCAAGAGTTCAGCTGCATATATCAGATTGCAGGACTGACTAAAACATTTGCATCTTTCATCCCCAAACATGCACTGAGAGTCGCAACCTAAGAATATGGAGAATTACAGAACAAAACAGCCTCCAAGAAAGCTGTACAAGCATTACTGTGAACAGGAACATCAATTATGTTTTTATTTTAAGTTTCTTAGAACTTTAGAAAACGAGTACACTGAGCACTGTTACTAATGAATACAATACAGTCTGGCTGTTCTGCCAGAGTGGTGGCAAACAGATGTCACTGACATCAAGTCTTACTGGCATCATCTAGGGCCAAGAGTGGAGCTCTGTGGTAAGTCTAGGAGCCCATCCGATCCACACCTGTAAAGAAAACTAAAGGAAGGTTAATAGAATTCACACCAAAAAAAAGATAATATTGTAAAATCACCTTGTCTAAAATGCTTTGTATATTCCTCTGTTGCTGTTCACAATGTCAAATTTCCCTGGACAAATGGAGTAATTCCAAAGAGATTCTTAGAAGCTCAGTATTTCCAGAAGTTTTAGTGTCATGGGTTATGTGTGCCTCTATTCCTTTCCCACTCCCCCCTACCTCCTAAAGATAGATATAAAAAATATGCACAGGGTCTGCTAATGCCCCTGTGGCACTCTTTGGGCACTGTAGGGGCTCAATGCTGCCTGTGTGTGGTTTAGTGTCTGAAACGTACCAGTGAAGTCAGAAATACCTGATACTCACAGTTATAAATAATACAGGCAGTGCCACTGAACATCACAGCCCATTCCCTAGTATTATTACATTCAACTTTTTAAAAATACGTTGCTTAGTACCTGGGGTGTCACAAGACCAGAATTCATTACACCCGGGACAGCGGGGTTCAGTCTGGCCTCTGAAGTACTTTCTGACACAAGGTAAGTGCATTCCAATTCCACAGGATTCACATACTTGGCTCTGAAATCAGGAGTGTTGATTCATAAAATCATTCTAAACTGTCCTTCAATTTAAGAGAAAGTTGTTACAAAGAGCAGCAGATATGCAACACTTTGTTCCAAAGAATGGCTCCCACAATATGGGTGGTGGACACACTCAACAGTCAAAGCAGGTAACTGGTAAAAGGAGGTCTTTTTCTGTAAAAGAGAAAATACTGTTTCCCTATATGGACAAAATTTAGCTTGAAAGATGACAATTTCAGTGCAATAAAGGAGACTAATTGGGATGGAAAAAGTAATATGGAAGCATGTTATTTGGGCAGATCAGAAGATGCAGGCTCTCAGAGCAAGAAAATGTAGCAGTTTTGGAATATGAATCCAGGCTGTAACTACTTAAGCAAGATGGAATGGGTAACATCCCAGCTATCAAAACACAGTGCTTTAGCATGCTCAACATAGCACACGTGTTCCTTCTGAGGTCCAAACACAAAGAATTGCTGAATTAAAATCCCAGAACCAAGAATGAATGTGTCACACGATGACACCTATTGGCAAGGCCCAAAGAGGACACTGCTAACACCTCACTGCTAAACCTCTTTCAGCATCAGGAGCTCATCTCTAACATGCTGGTTTAGAAAGCTAGACAGAAAAACCATATTCCTCATTGTGGGAGCGCACTTTTCCAATTTTATACTTGGAGACACTGCTCCAAGACAATTTTATTTCTAAAGACATGCCTAAATTGGAAAAAAATATTTTTTTTTTTTTACAAAATGCACGAGCACCATGACCAGATTACAAGACCAAGATTATACTCAAGGGGAAGCATCACAAACCTCAGCTATGACCATGCAAGTCCTTAGCTGAGGTGATAAATGACGTTACCTGGATGGCGAGGCTGTGACAGATGTTACATTTCCTTGCCACATCCTGGTAGTTGCTGAGAATGTACTGTTCCATCTCAATTATGCAACGAGTATGCAGAGTATATTCTCCATTTTTCTAAGGAAACAAGTGTTGAGATTAAGAATTTCTTTTGATTCCTTTTACCTTTTTGACTTTGCTAACCATCTGTTAACAAGCCACTTCTTTCTACCATCATGAAACCAACATGCTGTACAATGCAATGCCAGAACCACTTTTGAAATAGCAGAACTCCTTTGTTTAGAGGAGCAGAATAAAAATCCCACACCTTTAACAGAGATCTAGTCTTTGGAATGCATAGATGAGTGAGCATGCATTCCTTAATAGAGGCATGCTGTTTTGGGATCCTCCCAAAAAGAATGTTAGAGGAAATTCTTCCAGCTTTCAACAAAATCTAGGCATTTCCTGCTTGATGTATCTTTGTAAACATCTGCCAAATCAACTTAACATGTAAGTAACAGTGTGGCAGCAGGTTGAGGATCTATGATGCAATGACTCCAGCAGAAAAGGGATTAAAGTCTCACTTAGCATGCAATTGCAGTATCCACATGGTCAGTCCACCACGGTCCACATGGTGAGTTAATCTCCACTGCTTCCTCATAAAATAAAATAGATGTAACTACGTGCACAGTGGCCGATGCATTTCTGGTACAGGAGTTTTCAACATGCCTGGCCTTACTCCTTTTCAGGAAATTCTAAATGCAACTAACAGCACTAATCCCTCTGAAGAGCTTTCCCCAGCTCTTGTTCCAGGCTGAAGGATGCTGTGCTGTTGTGTACAAAGCTGTGTACAAAGGCAGCTGTGCTGTTGTGTCTATGCATCACTGGGCAGGACTGGACACACAAACCCACCTGGCGCCAGTACAAAAAAGTGAAACCACATCGTCCTGTACAGACCTACCCAAGGACTTTTTCCATTTAAGTCTACTTCCTTTTCTGCAAAAATCACTGGAGCAGCAATAAGCATGGGTGCCATAAGACCATTTTTGCCATCATTCATTCAAGAAGAGCTCCAGTTTCAACTACCACATCCTTAAGAACATTGTAGCTGGACCCACTGGACTAAGAACACCTGAATGCAGTTACCTCAGAGAGCCACTTATCCTCCACAAAAACTTTCAGCACTTGTTCTGCTTCCTTTTTCTTCATTTTTTTTGTCTTAAGTTGGTCAGCCAAATTTAAAATGTCTGTAGATGAGGCAAAGCCATTTTCTGATAAAATTATTAGGTCCATCTACAGGAAGAAACATTACCAATATTAGAAACACTGCAGTTAGGCAGACACACCTTACAGTAATGTGCTGATATGCATTTTTTTTGCATCCAGATATGTGAGAAATACTACAGTCTATGGCTTGAACCACAATTGTAAAACAAAGGCCAAAAGCTGAAACAATCATTGTCCCCTTAGCAGTTTTGATCTTTGCCAAGAAAATGTTTCCACAAATACAAGTATTTGTGGAAACAAATACTCCATTTCTTTTTATCTGCTCTTTGTCAAAGATCTTTTGAGGAAAAACCTCAATAACCATAGACAAATGTTTAAATGCAAATCAGCAAATTCATTTTATATGTTACCAGCATTAAAAACTACTATATATTACTAAACTACTGAAGCCAGTGAAAAACTCAGCAGTCATGACTGAAAATCCTGAAGAAAGTTGCTTGTGTAACTAAAAGTAGGCATGTCTTGCCCCTAACACAGGGAGCCATTCCCTGGTGCTGATTCTGCCTTACCCATAACTGACTTACAACAACAAATCATTACTTGCACATATCTTCATCCCTGCCCATTCCACCAATTTGATCTCAGATAAACTTAGGTAAAATGGCAACTACTTCTTCAACCACATCTCCATTTCCATTTTCATTCATTTTAAGATGAGAACTTCACAAATAACATGATTTCCTAAGTGATAACTGACATACTTACTGTTTTTCTGAACAATTCCAATTCAATTTCTGTATAGTCAGATGCCATTTTAGTTACTTCAGTTTCCGCCAAATTCACCTAAAAAAAAATAAACTGACAAAGTGCCAATGTGGTTTCATACCAGAAATTGTAAAAAAACCCCTGAGGTTAAGAATACATCATCTTACAATTACCATAAATGTTCATTCTTTGAGGAGCACTTGACGATATTCAAGTTCTTTCTTTACAACCCCTCATCTTCCAGCCACAAATTCTCCAAAGCTTCCTCTGCCCAGGCAAAGCCATTCCACAACACAAGCTCCCAGAACTGACACAGAGTGCTGCAGCAGAGCTGACACATCACAGATGCTAGACTGGTCCGGTGCTAGACAGCAGCTATGTTATCAGTCACCTTTTTTTTCACTGTGAAAACCAGTTGCCCATGTTTTCTACTCTTATTGCACATGCTGCTACTATTAATTAGTAGCTCAACTTAACTGGAAAAAGGAAAGGTTAAAGGCAGCAGCTAATGTTAGATACCTTCTGTATGGTCTTCTGAAATTACTAGGTAACCTTCTCTGACATGCACATTGCAGATCATCTGGGGAAACAACTTTTAGGCTACTTCTCAGCAATCCTTTTGAGCTAGGTTGATTTTTGAGTGGGAGAAAAATAAAATTGATGTTGGACTGCTCTCTGTGTTTTCTAGTTTAAAAATCTGTCTCAGGAAAGAAAGACTCCTGTGGAAAAGAAATCTCCCTTCAGCACTTAAGCAATGTTTATGCTAAGCAACACCCACACTGCTGTCATCCTTGCTGCCATGTCCTATTCCCATGCATCCAGGCTGTGACAGTTTATCCTCCCAGCAGCTCCTGCAGCCACTGCCAGCCCCATGCAAACACAGCACAGCAGGTACCTACTACAGCATAATGTGCTCTCCCATTGTCTTCCGATATTCCTTTCCGGATCTGCATAAACAAAGGCTGCAGGTTGGTATTAATAGTGCTGATGAAATCGTCCAGTTTATCGTGTGCATAGTAAACTGAAAATGAATGAGAAAAGTCATACAGAGAAAAGCCAAACAACTACACATCAGGCAGATCTTTTTATGTGAAACATTTTTTCCCAGGTAAGAGTGATAAACCTGAGGCAGAATTCAAACATGAATTCAAACTGTTCTATTCAGCAGACATATAATTTCCTTGTGCTGCTGTTTCATGGCCTTCAGAGATGCTCAGCTCCCTTAAAATCAATTGACAGAGTCCAGACAGCCTGCCTTGTTGCAGGGAACCCATAGCACTAATCCAGTAATTATAGTGACCTGAACTAAGCTGAATTGAAAAGATTATATTACTGGGGAAAAAAATGTTATGCACAATAGAAAAATACAATGACTTGAATTCCTTTATACACAAGGGACTTCTTGTTTCTGTGTTCTCTGTTTCACAAATTAATGGGACATAAATGCACAAGTTACACATCAGAAAACGTAAGTTCTAGTGTTGTAGAAACAGAAGAAATATCTTGAGTCGCTTTCTACAAACCAAGCAAACACTAGCAGCAGTTTTATCATAGACATAACTAGGATGGACTTTGCAGTCATTCTGTGGAAGAGTATACAATGGTTCTTGCCTGCACAGCACCAGCACAACCCTCACAATTCATCCAAAACAAGACTTTGTCAGTGGCAACGCTCCTGCTTGCCTACATCAGGGTATGGTTTAAAAACCAGAGCTAAGTAACATTACAGGAGGCCCCCGGCCAGGTAATAAGTTACATAGACTCCATACATTTACATAATGCTGATGATTTCTTTCTTAATAAACCTATTGTTTATTTTATACTCTAGTTCTCTACAGGTAGACCTAATTGGTCCTCCAATTAAAACACCATCACCATTGGCTCCTGCCCAGGAGTTCTTGATTCTGATATACAAGATTCATTCCGTGAATAAGGTCATCAAACAACAAAATCGAGAGTAAAGTAAGTTCAAAATTAAGTAAGAGTTTTGCCACCTGCTTGGCCCCTGTCAGCAGGAAACACTGCACACAGCAGCCAGGGAGCTTTAGTGACAGATCCCAGAGAGGATCTGTCACTAAAGGAGGATCTGATGAATACAGAGTACTCTTTTGTACAACAGCCTTAACACTTTAATGTTATATTCTAATGTTAAATGACTGCTTGGGTACATCTTATGTGGAAAAAAAGGGATAAAAATTCTCCATAAAAAATGAACAGGGGGTAGAGAACACCAAAAGCTGCACTTCACAATTTTAGCATCTAAAAAGTAGGTCAAGTTACAGTTCCTGACTCAAGAGACATACAAATGGATTGCTTTGTGGGAATCTGACCTTTCATCTATAGCTAAGGAAAACCAGAAGAGTCCCTGCAGAGTGAGTAGCATGGTGGCATGGCAAGGGACACACATAAGCCTGGTAGGAGCACAGCTTCCAGCATTTGGAATAGACAATATAGGGCAGGTGAGGTGGGAAGAAAGCACAGCAATTCACCAAGAAACCTCATCTCATCCTCACATAAATATTTTTGTAGAATCACTTCTCCCACAACACCTGGGAGAAATATCTGAAGTGCATTTACTTAAAAGCATTAACTATAGTGAAGTACTTCCAGTGTCAAAAATTATTTTTTTAAAATCATTTATATGTATAACCTACAAACAACAACCTTGATAAAATAAAAAGTACTATATACGAATCTGGCCTGATTAGAAGTTAGTTTACTCATTGCTGTGTTATCTTTCAGGAAAGAGAGGGAACACTCATAGAATTAGAGTTTTAAAACTTTTTTTAGCTATATATGCCCTTCAGAAATCAAATTATTTGCAAGCTGCACCAGAAAAAAACCCCAGTTCTTTCATCACCAAGACAGACACACCTTTATCAGTTTCACAGCAGTGCTGGTGTAATTTTCTGGCCTCTGATCCTTCTGTTATCCCATTAGACATCAGAACCTGCAAGAACCGTCGATGAGCATTGGTCATCTGAGCTGCCATCAGATTGTTTCACCAGGCTTCAAGTGCTGCAGGAGGTTTAAGCTGGAATTAATGCACCTGTCAATGCAAATTAAGAATACAACAGTCCAAGTATACACAAGATTTCAATTAAAGTCTATTACACTGAATGAGGGCAAAAAAGCAGATCCCAAGGCTGTCCTCAGAATGGAGAGGGTGACCAGCTCTGAGGTTCTGGAAGGGTGCAAGAGATAAAATCTAACTAGTTTTAACTACAGAAAAAAACAACGTAGACATTGTGTCGTTGTCACCCAAAATCGGGACTAAAACTCCTTCTTAACACCAATGTAGCATTAAAGAAGCAAGCAATTCTTTATTGCAGCACTGGATACGCAGGGGAATGACTCCTGCTTAACGCGCATAATCGGCTCAAGGTTATACACATAGCAGTCGCTTGAGTCTGCACAGTCTCAGACGGTGCTCTTGGAGGGTCTTTAGGTACCCCTGGTGGTCACTGAGCCTCTACATTTTCACAGTGATCTTCTCTTTCTCTATCGCTGCAGCTTTCATCGAAGCTGCAGAGCATGTTGCTGACCAAACTGGATTGGGCCCGTTTGACTTGCTAGGAACTGGAGCTGGAGAGCGCTCCACGCCCCACTAACCGCTACAAAACGCTCCCCTGCGGTATTCGCAAACCTGAATGCAACAGCGTGGGGCGACAAACACAACACCGTCCGTCATTCCACGTTAGACAAAGCTCCTGCTCCACACACAGCCCGATTTGAGCACAGGCGATCAGAGAGGGTGAATCTGGACAGAAAAGAACCCTCTACAGGTTTCGAAGAACGCCTGAAGTAATTAAAGGCAGCTCAGGAAATTCCCTGACCACTGCACCAACCGACTGCCCTCTACTGGCTGAGCTCCGGCCTCGCCGCCCGCGCGTCCCCGGGCCAGCCGCAGCCCACGGAGGTTATGCCCCGGAAAACCGCCCAGCCCGCTGGCCCTCGGCCCTACCGGGACTCCCGGGGTTACCCGGAGTTCCCCGGGACTCCCACCGCGGGACCACCCCCGTCAGCCACCCCCTCACCTGTCCGTGCTCAGCAGCTCAGCGACGGCCCCGCTCGCCGCCCCGCGCCGGCCCCGCCCCGCGCCGGCCCCGCCCCGCGCCGGCCCCGCCCCGCGCCGGCCCCGCCCCGCGCCGGCCCCGCCCCGCGCCGGCCCCGCCCCGCGCCGGCCCCGCCCCGCGCCGGCCCCGCCGCGCCGGCCCGCCCCGCCGGCCCGCGCGCCCGCCCGCGCCGCCGGCCCCGCCCCGCCGCCGCGCCCCTCGCCCCGCGCCGCGCCCCGCCCGCCCGGCCCGCTCGCCCGCGCAGCCGCGCCGCCGCCGCCCGGCCCCGCCGCGCACGCCGGACGGGCGCTGTGTGGGGGCGGATGGCGTCGGGCTGGGCGTGGGGCAGCGCTGCGTCCGGGTCCGGAAGCGTCCGGGTCAGGAGCGGGCGCCAGTAGACACAAGGTACGTCCGGCGGCCCCTTCGTCCTGGCGTCAGGACCGATTCCTTCTCGTTACTTGCGCTTGGCGTGCAGTTTGTGCTGTGTTTTTCTCCGAGCCGGTTCTGGGAAGGGCGGAAGGTCTCCGGGGCTTGGCCGGGCGCATAGCCCTGGGCCCGTCCCGGCTCCGGCTGGAATCGCTTCTCTTTCCTGGAGGCTGTTAAGTGCGAGTGCTCCTTTTACAATATTTTACACAGAAAGGTGTAATTCTCCGAAGTGTTGTTCCTGCTGGACGTGCTGCGCGGTAGGCGCAGCAGCCGCGCCTGTCCCCGGCCCGCGTTCCCGATCGGCGCCGTTCCCGGCCGTGCCCAGCCCAGGGCTCAGGCTGCGCCCCCCGTGTGCCCGGAGGCCTACGAGCTGCGGACCGTGCTGAGCGCCCGGAAAGGAGAGGTTTCTCGTTAGAAGGCATTGCACGCTGCACGGGTTTTTTTTTCAAGGTTTGATGTAGAATCTGTTGGTGAACATTTTGCTTTGCTCTGTACCGCTTGTCTCATTTTATTCAGCCTTTATAGTAATGCTTAAAACTAGAGAGTAAGACAAGATGTGCATCAGTTTTAAAAAGAAGCAGTTTTAAACAGGGAATGATGCTTTAGCTGTACAATTGCAGCAACGGTGCGTTAGGCAGTCTTGTTTAATATGACCTCTTGGTCTGGGCAGGAGTTACTCTTTACACATAACAGTTTTGCAGATTATACCTGTTAATGAAATGTGACCCTGATTTTCTTAGAAGACCAGATCAAAAGTTAGTATCGTTTTTCTTGATAGTGAATGAAATAATTCTAATCACATCGCGTTTTTTTCAAGAAACAGAAAGTTAAGTGATTAAAGCATGTAGCTTATGCCAGTAACCTTGTAGATCTGCTTCTAACTCTGACAGAGATTTCTTTCCTAATTTTGGGGAAGTGACTTATGTCTTTGCAAGTTACTTTCCTCAAATATATCAGAGTTACTAGATTTGCTGCAATTTTAGTATTGTCTGTATGTGTTACCTACTTTTTTAAGATTGGTATTTCATTGTGTGGTATAATGAAAAACTTAAGAGGTAACAGGCAGAAGAGCTGTGGATGTTTTAAAATTTTCTCTCTTGCAGTTTCATTAAAGCACTGGCTTAACTCCAATTTCATCCACACGTGCAGATCCATTCTTCCATGAGAAGATGCTTTTGGTCTGCCATCTGCTCGTTTGGACATGCATACATGGTTCAGGATTCTTTGCCAAAGTTCCAAGAGTTTCTTGGAACTCCAGTCATGTGGCAGTATTACCTAACAGTGGAAAGCAAATGCTTCCTCTCTTGAGAATTCCAGGAAAAAGGGAAATTAGGGTTTTTAATTTTTTTATGCCAGAGCAGTTGGCTCTTTTTGTCTGAGTAGCAGCCAAGGTGCTTGTGTTCTTTTTAAAAAAATGTATTACTGTGCTTAGTCACATTTCACCTATTCTCAGAATATGAAAAAAACTTAACTTTTGAGTCATAGTTTTCTCAAGCTCTTATGAGAAATTTGTGTTTCAAGTTTGTTCTTAATAAAGAACTACTCGATGAGCAGTTACTGCCCTAGAGAAGGTCACAGAAGAGTCTCCATCCTGATCTTCTATTTTGACTAACAATGTCCTTATCCCTTAACTTCTAAGATGGATATTTTCAGACAGACAGACTCACCTCTGTCAGACACATGTGTTGTGGTTCTGCTGCATGGTTGGTTTGGGGAAGAGAGTATTGAACCACCATCCACAAATACCTTACACTAGTCTTTTCTACTTCAGAATCTGGCCAGCCTTATGCAGAACACCCAATACGATTCACCAAGAGAAGGAGATTCCTCTCCCTCTCCTCTCCCCTCCCCTCTCCTCCCCTCCCCTCTTCTCCCTTTGAAATAAAAACTAGCTCACTACCCAGGAGCCCTACAGGTATTTACAGAACAGCTGAAGCTTCAGGCAGCAAGAACACCCTGTCCAGATATGAAAGTCAGAAAATTCCAAAAGCATGAGAGGAAGGGACCAAAGGGTTGTGTCTTAACAATGTCCTGCTGAACCAATATTATCCCTCCTTACACTGAAAGCAAAGCCAAAAGCATATTAGTTAGCATGACTTCACTTACAAATTTACCAGAATTTTAAATGCATGATATCCATTTGTAGTTATATGAAAGCTGGTAGCTTTATCTTAGACATTAAGTAGCTACATTGGTAAAATATATTGGGGACACTTGCTATTTTGAAGTCTGAAATTAATTATTTCATCTGTTTTCAATTTACCTAGACAGTTTTGCTATGCTTAGGGACATAAAAGCTGCATTATTTTCCTTCTCCAAGGTTGTTCTGGTTACATAATGACTAGGTATGTGTTTTACAACTTTTTAATAATGAATGTTTTAATGAATCTGTATTCTTTTGGAGCAATGCTCAGTGTTCTTTGCTAAAATTCTTTTTTTAAAGAGATGATACTCAGATTATCGAGGTACTGGTGATTGGACTTGGAGAAAACATTTTAGTCAGTAGATTGGACACTTCATTCTTAAATTCTTATACTTATCTGAGTGGAATCATAGGGCTTTGCTGACAATGTCACTGATTTTGGTCTAGTGCTTGCCCTTTTTTACCCTTTACATACTAGCAGCCATTCTTTTCTAGTAGCTACAGAGAGTGGCTCTGCGGCCAATGGAGCTCCCTTATCCTCCATAATGAAAATTTTGCAGAAAAGTCTTCTAGCTCATTTATGTTCTCCTTATTCTTTTACATGTCTCATTCCATGAGCTAATTTTAGGGGCCAGGGGTGGGAAATAGGTACAGCAGGGAGTCTGAATTCTAACATCTAGCAGAGTGATAGGAAAAACTATGCCTTTACCCTTAACTGAGACAGGGATGTAAGCTTATCATGTTTTCTGTTGGCAGAATTGCAGCACAGTTTTTCCTACTGAAGCTGACCATTTTCAATAATGGCAAGACTCCCAAGTGCTGCACCGTATATCCTGTGGATCCTTTTCTTTTCATATACAGCAAATAAAGGTATATTTGTCAATATTTTAAATTATTATAGTGAAGTTTTTCTTGATAGCATTTTTCTGTGACCACTAGGTAACGCTGTTACCACTAATTAACTGCTATAAAATTTGTAGCTTCAAATGTCAGAAGTATCCCTGTACTAGAAAAAAATCTTAGATTTTTGATCTCTGGTGTGTCCCTCGCCACCCTTCTGTCAGCCTGCAGGTGCGTAGAGTCCGAGTGCTGCTTGTTCCTTAAGGATTATTTCATGAAGCTCAGTTGGCAGAAGCTGACTTCCCATACCCATAAACATGGGTTGTTTTCATTTCATCTTTTATGATGTTTGATTAAAAATACTGATGAGACATATAGACATATAGGCATATAGGCATATAGACATGTAGACATGTAGACATATAGACATATAGATATAGTAATGGTTTCCAATAATGCATTTTTATTTTCTGGAAAATGAATCTCACACTTTGCTTTCTGTATTTTTTTTAAGTAGTTCCACAGTAGTCTATAGTTTCTTAGATCTCATTTTGTTTTATAAAGCAAAGGACAAAGGACAATTTAAAGTACCATGTCTCTAAAAAAGAAAGTTTTTTAGCTACTCTCTTACATACTACGAAATAGTGCAATTTGAATTAATGAGAAGGATCAAGGTTTGCAAGAACACATTGGCGGAATTGTCTGGTGTAGGTAATCCCACCTTTTCATTTCCCTAAATTATTTTTGTCAAAGTTTAATTTTATTGTGTTTTGTTTGGGTTTGTTTGCCTAGTTAACTATGCATTTTAAGTTTCTTCAGCATTGTGTACTCTTTGAGGATCAAAAAAGAAATTCAGTATTTAAGTTCCCTCTTTTAACTATGCAAAGTCAAAACAAACCCTGTACTGTATATGGTTTCAAAAGGAAATTCTCAAATATCTGAGCTTTTTGAAAAAAATATGGTATACCAGAGATGAAGAAGTGAGAAGGTGAGAGGAAAAGAGCAGAGAATAGAATTTAGAGTTCCGAAAAGACATGACAGCACTGAATGGCAAGATAAAGTAAAAATGTTAGTTATCATAGCTTAACACAGAAGGAAGAGCTTAATTTAATTGAAGTATTCTTGAAAGTGCAAGGTGATTAACAGATTGAAAAATAATGTCATTCATCTTAAAGGGCCTTAACTTGATAGTACTTCTGTTAAAAGTACATTTTAAGTGAACTAGCAATAAAATTACAAATGGCAACCAAATATAAGCAACATCAACAGAGTAATGATTATTGTAAAATAAAAAACAGTATGACTGTTAAAGTGTTGCAGAAGTTTGACTTGCTGCTTTTTTGATGAGTGGTAAAGAATTGGATACCATGCAGAAAAAAATGGAAACCTAACATGGTACTGTTATCCAGAAAGGACATAACAGCAATAGTTCTTATCTACAGGATAAATATTTAGCCCTCGTAACTAAACCAAAACATTTTCTAAGTCTTTGAACACTACTGAAACCATGAATCACAGTAAGTTCTAGGTTTATAAGCAGTCAATATACCAGACAACTTAGAATCCAAATTTTATAGATCCCATTGTGCTATATATATCATATCTACTAAAAGGTATCTGACCGTCACATTTTACATTTGCAGATCCTGTACTGTATTAGAGTATGCAGAAGTTGGATCATAGTAAATAACACAAGTGGACTACAGAAAAGTAGAAATGTAGGGAAGATAAAATGAAATTTGGTACTTTCAGCAAAAAAGGCATGGGATGAATAATTGAAATTTAGGTACCTGTTGGAAGGAATAAGCCTGTGAAGCAGACATGGCTGAAGGACAAAGACCTTGCAGGATGTGAATAGTTGGCAAATGTGTCTTGGATTTGCAATGTAAATGACCAGCATGGAGAGTTGGTAATGTACTGGGCCATGTATACAAAATTTGGTCTTGTATAATTGCCACAGAAAACTTTTTAGCAGAATCCCTTTAGAAATTCTCAGATAATCTTAATTAATAGGATTCAAAAAAAACAGGTATTGTAATTTTTTTACAGGAGATTGATGTGTAAAGCAGAAAAAGATTTATATTTGTACAGATTGTGCAAGAAAAGTGAGATACTGTTTTTATTTACCTGTGAAACAGAAGTCAAACATCAGAGAAGGCAAATAATTGTCTTGGATGATAAAAGTATTAGCTATTTCTAGCTATTTTCTTATAATCACATTCCAGGGTCCAGTATCAGGGTTGGCACACTGTTAGTCCAAATAACAATGTGGCCTTACTGTCACCTAGCTTCTCTTCTGTTCTGTGTATCACTCTTTGGAGCACATTGAAGTAAAGTGAAGCTGGAAGGGATACTGAGGATTGTGGATTCTCTTTGCACTTCCAGTTCTAACTATCTTCAAAGATATTTTGACCACTATATTCTATTTTTTTGTTAAATACTGCCAGTGAAAATAGTTATAAACTTGAACACTGGAGTGCAGAGACTCTGGGCCTTTGTACCTCCTCAGTGCCTGCCTCAGTGTGACTTCATCTCTCCTCAGTCTTGAATGCTCCTGTAACAATGGTGAATAGAAGACAGAGCAGGAAGTACTGAGTGAAATGAAGTATGGGAAGCTTAGAACCTTTTACCTTCCTTGTAGGTAAATGCATTTGGGAAGCTTAGAACCTTTTACCTTAGTTGTAGGTAAAACAGGAGTCATGACTGTAAGCAGTGATCCTTGTCTGACTCTGTTAATTATCTGCATTTTGGGCTTTGAACCTTTTGTATTTAATGCTGTTTTAATGTAATGTCATTTAATGCTGATGTGTTTTAAATAGAGCTATTGCAAATCAGATTTTCTGTTCTTGGAAGTTTGTGTTGGCTGAAATGTGCCTTTCTGTCTCAGTATTACTACTGCAGACTTCTTCTGTCCAAGACCATAGACATTGTCTCCAGAAAGGTGGAGATGATCTGAGTGTATGTTTCTCCTTCCATTTTCCCTGACACAAAAAAAAAGCAGTGTTTTCACTTAATTTGCAGAGGTGTGGCAGCTCTGTTTAGATGGAAAAGTTAGTATTTCTGCTTAGTCCAATATAGTCTTCTGATTCTCTTGCTTCTCATTGTATGCTGCTTTCCCCTAGTTTTGACTGCAGGACACATACAAGAATTTGCATGCTTCACTGACTATGACAAAGAGCTGGTTTGTCACTGGAAGGTGCCTGCACAAACCAATTGCTCCAAAGAATTCGTGCTCTACTACAGTGAGGAAACTTCTTTGTCGTAAGTGTTTAAGATGTTACACTGCCATTGTTAAGTTTTATACATCCTATAGCCACTATTGGCTTTAATTTCCTCCCTCTACTGTGGGTGTCTGGGACAAAAGGTACTTCAGATTATTACTCTTAAAGGAAAATGGATTATTTCCTTTTAAGTAAAATGGGTTTCTGCAATTAACAGCACCCTCAGTTCAGCAGTCTACTCTTCTGCAGAACTTTCTGCTTTCTTAGGACAGAGGATGGGTCAAGTCCTACTGGTGGGAGTGGTAGGGCTCTTAGATGTTTACAGAACTTTAACTTCATGTAAAATTTTACCTTCTTCATGAGAAGTCTTTCTTGATTCACTGGTCTGTAGCCTGTGTGAAAGATGCTTTCCACTGAAGGCCAGGTGATTGTCTCTGCACACAGTTAGCTCCTTGTTCAGGCACAGACTGTTGTCCCTGTTCTGAGCAGGGCCAGGCATCATCTCTTACACAAGAAGATGCATCTGGGTTTTCCTTTCCCTTGCTGCATGATTTCACCACACCAACATTCAAATAACCTTGCTGATACACTGCAATAAACCTGTTCCTATACTAACAAGCTGTTAGTATCTTACTTTAGAAGTGTGACAGAGGGTTGTATTTGGGATCAATACTTGGCCTTTCTGTCAAGTTTTTAATTTGTGTGATACAGATATCCAGTAGGTGGCTGGGGAGGGTGGGTTGTTTGAGGATCTCAGTTTTGTTTTGGAAACATTTCTGAGAACTGACTTGTCTCAGTTCTGATTGGTTATACATGTTGGGAGACTTGATTTCACCTTTTCAAGGAATAGTGTGTAACACTCTCTTAAACATCACATAATTTTGTGCCTGTTTTTCAGAAACAAGTGTGTTCCTGTGAATGAAAAAGACAGTTTAAGGTGCACTTGTACAATATATCCAGAATATTTTGCAGTAAGCCTCACATATATTCTAGCCCTACAATTCAATGGCACTGATTCGTGGAATTACAATGTTACACCAGCCCTTGTTGGTAAGATCTTGTTTACTTTGTCACTGGCACATCCAGTTCAAGGCTTTGCAGTCCTAGCTAACTTCTTATTCATGTCCCCAGAACAGTTTTTGCTTGTCAGAGGTGCAAAATGTCATGGTAGTTTAAATGCAAAACCCATTTGTTTTAGAAACCTGATTCTGGATTAGATTCTTAAGGAATTAATGTAAGTAATGGGGAAGGCAGAGAGTGATTGTTCCTCTAGCTGTACCCTCTCAGCTGCGAGCCAAAAGGAGTTTGGGGACTTAGATTATCTTTAGTGCCTTTTACTTGTGGCTTACAAGAGAAAGAGGAATCATGCTGCGTTCAGTTTCTGGAAATAAACTAGCTTATCCCTGCTGAAATTCTTCCCTTTCCTGTCGCTGTCATACTCTGATTTTTCATGCTAGTTGAATCATGCCAAATGAGCAGGAGATTTTTTACAGTAATTCCTGTTGGATTGTAACAGTCAATGATAAAAAAAGTTAAAGAGACTGCTCCGAAACAGGACAGAGTTCATGTCTCTGCCTAGACCCCCAGTTTGGTCAGAACAGTGTGCTTGTTGGTAACGCCTGTCACCTTAAACACTCAGAGAAACCATTTTCATACTTTAGGCAGGCCAAGGACCTGGTTCTCTTCAGAATGCTTGATTGATGCTGCTGCTTATCTGCCAAATAAGCAGACGTCCACATTAATTTTCAAGAGACAGGGAGCCAGGACAGCTTGGCTGTGATGTTGGAGCTCTGTGCCCACCTGGCCTCACAGCTGCTACTGTCACAGCTGTCAGGGCACAGGTTGTTCCTGTTTCTCCAGGCTGAAAGCTGCATCCAGTGCTCCAAAAGGCCGTGCTTGCAATTGGTTCAGCCAGCTTGAGGAATCAGTGCTTAATAAATACCCTCAAGTTGCTCAGGTTCAGCCTCTCTATTCTCTATGGTGTGGTACACCATAGTGAAAAGGGCTAAGTGCATTGACTGCAGTGATATTCTGGTGAATGCTTCTCTCTCTGCTTGTCTCTATCAGTACTCTCCCATGACCCTGTTCTGTATTTTTTACCATACAGTTAAGCCAAGAGCCCCCAAAAATCTTGCCATTGAAAAAGCTGAAAATGGTAATTTCAATTTGAGCTGGGAGGAGAGCTACTCTCATCCATCCTTTCTCTCTGGAGAGCCAGTCATCTATGAAGTGAAATACTGGAGGAAGCAGCACCCGACAGAGGTAAGAGACACCCAGTCTCTTCATTTTCTATCTCCAGGGCTTAAAGGTTTAAAAAGTCCTCTGGAAAGTCACTTCATTAATAATAATGTAAGGGCCAGCCTGAGCACAGTGATCCTGATTACACACTTGCCACAGTTCACTTTGCCCCCAAGATAGTTCAGCTGGGTGTCAGAGAATGGAAACTCTTGTGACTGCCCCCCCAAAATGGTCTGCAGCTTGCAGTAGACAGGGCAGAGATTGAAAAAACAATGCTTCTATTCCCTGAACTTCATTTGCTCCTTAGACATCAGGAAGCTGGAGGTTGATGGGTCTGTGGGGCAGGTGAGTTCTGAATAATTCAGCATTTCTGGGCTGGGCTGCGTCTGGTATTACCTGCATGGTGGCAGGTAATAAATGTCACCTGCCGATGACATACATGAACTGCAGTAACACACATAAGTCATTTATTTGTTCATTTGTGAACGGTCACTGAAACACATAACACTGTTGATATGTAGTTGCAGTCACTAACCCTTCACCCTATAAAGAAATCAAAGTGACTTTCTCACTTTCTTTTCAGGCTTCTGTAAAAGCAATTAACTACCAGGCAAAAAGTTTTGAGATTACCGCAAGCTCCTTGAAGAGGGGCTATGATTATGTTGCAAGTCTCAGGTGTAACTACGTGGAATACCCAGCCTACTGGAGTGAATGGAGTGAAGAAGTTGAATTTCGCAATGGTAATAGCGTCAGAAATAACAGCTTGGTAAAAGGATGGTATACAGTCTTACATACTCTGCTGCTCTCTTGGAGGAGAGTTATGGACTCACCATCTTCATCATTTTGAGTGTAATGTGACTACATCTGTAAAGGCTTCCAAAGACACTAAACATAGATAGGCAGCTCCTTGGGAAACTAAGGAAGAGAAGACCAAGGGAGGTTGGATTGCTTAGCCTTGTGAAAAACAGACTGAAAGGAATCTATTTATTCTCTATAATTATTTCATGAAGTAGACAACAGGGAAGTAGAGGAGGTATTTGAACTAAACGGCAACATTGATGTGAGAGCAAGTGAGTATAAATTATATGTGTGTGTGTGTGTATATATATATATATGTAAATATATATTTATATGTATATATATATATGCTGCAAATAAAGCAGTATTTTAATAGAGGTAGGAGGGTTTATAAAAGCCCCTGAAGAGGAGCAGAGAGAACAAGAAACATAGCTGCACTACAGTGACAATGATAATGCATGATAATGCCATTTTAGGCGCTGTGTGATAGCCCTTGTGCCTGAGGGCTGACGATGGCCTCGCAGTGTACACGGGCTCTCCCAGCTCCTGCCACACCCAGTAGCTGAGCACAGTACCTGTGCCAGGTCTCTGACACACCACACACCATTCCTGCTGGCAGCTGTGAGGGCCTGTTGTTAACGTGCTGGAAGCTTAATTGTACATCCTCTAAAAGAGCATTTTTTTCAGTTGCAGAAGAGCAGCAAATAACTTGGTATTGTCAGTGCTTGCATTTAGATGCACATTGACATGTAGACATTTGCTTGTTTAACAGATTACCAGGTGAAGGCTGAAGACATTCTGCAGATGGCTGTGCCCACATCCTGCATACTGATCATGGCAGGATCCATAATTTGTTACTTCTGTTTCACCAAGTAGGTATCCTGCTTGTCACAGAGTTTATAGAGTAATAGTTTATACACATGTCAGTATTGCTATTGGTTAGACAAATGTCTGGTAGCACAGAAATCTAGTGTTTTGGGTTTCCTCAGCGCCTTTATCTAGCTGTCTGTGAGCAGAGATTTTATAAACACAAGTCAGTTTTATAAACTCTTAGTTTATAAATAGAATAGTCTTATTAACTTACTAGAATAGGTTTATTATAGTAGGGGTTGCCAGTTTTGGACCCTGGTCTTTGCTGGAGTTCAAGTAAGGATGGCTAAATACCTTTATTTCTTTCAAAAATTTTTAAATGGTAATGAGATCCTGTCTATGTCACACATGCTTTTAAAAATGATTAGAAGAACAGGTGGCTGTTACTGTGCAGAGCAGTCACATAACCAAACATACAAACATCTTTGCACTGGTTTAATAAAAATCAGGAGATCCTCAAAACGAATGCTTTCTCTTGCTGCAGTGCAGATGCCTAAGAGGGAACGGAGAGCAGAAGAGAGAAATGAACACTGATTAAGCCCAAGTACAGTCAAAACAAGTTATTTTCATGCTTTCCTTGCAGAGTGAAGAAAGAATGGTGGGATCAAATCCCAAATCCAGCAAAGAGCCAATCAGTTGTAAAAAATGTCAAGGTAATTTAAAAGCTTTGCAAAAAATACCTTTTCCTGATCATCAGAAGTAGAATATGTAGTAAATTCTATTGTCTGTCTAGTGTAAGGGATACTAAATACAGTTCATATGTGTCCTAAATCCCATTTGTATCTTTATTAGTTTTCAGTTTTGTGCTACTTTGATGAAATTAAGTTCCCGTTCCAGGACTTAAAGCACAGTCACATGGAACAACAAATGTAAGTAAGATTTTGTAAAAAATCCTCTGCTTTACAGCATAAAATTGTTTCCTTTACTATAAACATTAACCGTGCTTTCCTTTTGACTTCCAAAAACAGAAGTTGCAAGAGCTGTCTGGCTGAAAGTTTGTCAAGCCAAAACTTCAAGGGAAAAGATAACATCAGAAATGTTGAGAAATCTTGCAGTTGCTACAGCAAGTCTGAAGAGTGGTTGCCAAAAGACAGCAGTGCAGTTTTAATCCCTGATACAATACCAGTTGAAGAGTGTATAGAAATCTGTGTATGTTTAACAGACAGTGAAACTGAGAGCCAAGAAGAAACTGGCAACCAGATCACCATGTTTGAGCCTTGTGAGAGCAGCATTGGTGCTTTCAGAGAGCACCCTGAACACAATGAGTTACTAGCTAACATGTTTGATGCACTCCTGGCAGATGAAAATAACATGGAAGACAATAAAGGCCCAAACATTCCCACAGCTGAGAGGAAAACCATAAAGAACACTGGGTCTGAAAATCCATCACAGCAAAATCCAAAAGAAAGTGTAGACCAGAGTCTGCAACCGTGTGATATTTCTCATACAGCTCCTCTTTTCACCAAAGCCTCTCAAGATGGCTACAATTGTAGTACAGCCAGCAAAGAGTCAGAACTATCAGAAGAATCCTTTGAATCTGGGTATCGGAGCTCCAGCATAAATTCTGCTTCTCTGGATGCAAGAGATCTTCAACAAATGGTTCATCAAAGCCGTTTTCTATGTCATTCTGAAAGTGAGCTTGGCTCTTGTGTCCTGACCCAGGAGTCTACAAATAAATCATTATTTGGAACTGAAACAGACAGAAAAAACAGCCCTGCAGACAAGAGTTTTGATACCCTTGTGTCTGCATCCATGGGGTTGTGTGGTTCTGCCTACAAGGGCTGTGACACCCTTTTGTCTCCATCCCTGGAACCCTGTGGCTCTGCCTACAGGAGCTTTAATATGCTTGTGTCTGCATGCAAGGAGCCAAGCAGCTCTGCATACAAGAGCTTCAGCGCCCTCATGTCTCAGTCGATGGCTAACAGTAGCCTGACTCTGGGCTTTGAAAGTGTGCCTTCCTTACCACATTTGAGACAATTGTCAGAGATGCCCGAATGCAGCTGCAGAGACCAAAGGGCTCAGCCTGCTAGCAATCAGATGTGTTACAACAACTACAGATCTCCCAGCACTGAGCTTGATTTTCCAAACACCTGTTCAGAACATACTGATTTTCTGTCTTTCTCCACACATGTAAATGAAGGTGCTTCAGCTTTTCTTTCAGAGGAAGAAATGCATAAGCAAGTAATATATCAAAATGTTCGAAGGAAAGCTGATATAATTTCTTGCCCCATTGCACCTCAGCCATCTGGCTATCAGCCTTTTGGTAGTGCAGGTAAATGTAATGGTCTATACTGGGACAGTGACAATGAGGTTATACCTACATCACTATATGAATCCTTCATTAATATGTGCAACAACCTGAATGAAGCACCACCAGATACTGCAATCTATGAATCTGACACAAGGATAAAGGATGATGTGTGTTTGACTGTTCAGGGTTCTGACTGCACCACTGTCCCAGGTTTAGCATCTAGTGAGAATGACACGCAGATTAGTGATGGTAGCCCTTGGATCAACAGCACTAATGAGCTGTATGGTGATAGCAACGATGAAAATACCAGCAGAGATAAACAGCTGTTGCATTTGTTAGAGATGAAATGTCAAGATTTAAACAGCGGTGAAAGAGCTACAAAGACAACAAAATGGAAAAGCTTTAACCCTACTGGGAAAGTAATGCAAGAGAGTGGTGATAACAGACTAAATTACTGACTTCCACTACCACTCACACAATCACTTAGGGAAACTTGGAGGTGCAGGGGGAAGTGAAGAGGTGCTGAAGCATGCAAATGGGGGCAGGGGGTGTGGCTCAGCAGTCAGCTTACCAGCATCACTGGACAGTATTGGGCTAAGCTTAGAAAGGAAAACTGTAGAGCCCCTGGAGCTCCATGGCTCAGACAAGGTGCTACCTAATTATTTTGTGAGTAACTCCTATCTTTCTGTCTCTCACACCATTCACAATGAGGACTCCAGACTGGCACTTGCTGTTAAAAAAAAAGACCAATAGAACTATTAGTGGAAAACAGCAGGAGAAATGAGAAACAAATGAAACTTTTGTGTGAACCCTTGCCCAAGAGAACAACTGCTATATGGAGGTAGCCTAGCCACATTTGCCAAGACTGAACTAGTCTTTGGAAATAAACTGTATGGCAAGTTGAATTGTTGCTTGTTATTTCAATTGAAATGTATACATTTATTCTCATTTAGAAAACTCTGCTTGTATTGCTCTTCATAAGGAAGGAAACCATAATGCTAAGCACAGCAACTGGTATTGCAAATCTCTCTTCCAAGATGGTAAAGTAGTAGAGGTGTTTATGTAGGGACACCAGTGGTGCTTTCTTTCCCTTCTACACCTGTGCTCGCTCTTGCATTCTTTGTGAGAAGAAAGCACCCACAAAGGCTTGTGCCTGGCTGGAGAGGTCTGCTCAGGCCAACTTTGCTGCAGCACTTGCTTCTCTGTTGAGCCCCAGCTCCATTTTGCCTTTCCCTGGCTTTTTTGTTCAACATAGCTATGCCTTCCAGTCCGCACATTCCCATATGATGGTTTTCTGTGTGGCGTTATTCTTCCTTTTCTCTCCCTTCAGTCTTTCTTTGGTGAAATGGAACCTAACTCTCAGAGAAGGGGGATCCCTGTTCGTATGTCTTTCTATAACCCAAAACTGGAGACAGACAGTGGGGTTGAGGGGGCAGCTGTCTGGCTCACCCTGCAACAGACACCATTGTTCAGAAGTATTAGGAATTCTTCCCACTTCTGGTCAAGCTGCCTTTGCTCTTCTTGCAACTTAAACAACTTGTAAGAACTGCTGTTCGTACAACTCTGGCTCTGCTCCTATATTGGGTTTGTGTAGCAAGATTTTATAGTGGAGGGGGGCTACAAGGTTGGCTTTTCTGAGAAGGCACTCCCTGCCTTTTCTCCTACAGGCACGTCACTGGCTGCCTATTTTTTACAAAAAAATCGGTAATTTTTACTAATTGTTGCCCATGCATGCACACAAGATCATTTCTCACCTCTGCAGATTGCTGAATTCAAGGTCTGCTCCGGGCTCCTACATGATGATGTATCTTGATCTCACATTACCTGGAATTTTTGTTTCTTTCAGCATGCTTCTGTGACTGAGACCTTGCAGTCATGGCAACAGCCCCCAAGGCCTCTCCTACTGCACCAAAGTCACAAGGTCAGAAGGAATTTTCTGGTAAAAAAAGCAAGGAGACCAGTGAACTGGACTGCAGGACTGTTGTCTTTCTAAGCAGATTGCTCCAAAACAAAGGAAAAACACAGTAAAGTGAGGAAGAGAGCATTTTCCAGTTACTTCACTAACACAACCAAAGCCTAATGAATTGCCATTCATTGGCCTGTTTTCCCAGAGTGCCTAACAGCTATCAGCAGCACAGCTGGATTGCTAAATCCTGAGTGTTTTCATTCCTTGTGACAAGCCTGTTGAGAGGAAGTTTACATCTCTGCAGAACTCTGGCCAAAGGTGCTTTGCTCTATTTGTTCTTTTTGCTGTCCTGTTTCCAATCTGCCGATCCTGTAGTTTTCTATAACATTGAAATGTCCATACTTTCCCTTCAAGTAAGACTGCAAGATGAAAGAGAAGAAAAACTGGCAACAGGCCTAGTTGAACAGAATGGGGAACTGGCTGCTATGGCATGTTTAGATGCATGAGGGGAGGAACAGCTGTTTAGGTCTTTTTTGCTCTTAGTCAGAATGCTGTCTGTAAAACTGATCATCTGTGCATGAGGCCTAAGATTCTGTATTCTGAATGCAGAGAGGCAATAGTCATGGCAAGAGTTGTTACAGTACAGCCTGTCAGCCACAATCTGTCTTTGGTAGAGGGATTTGTGTGCTAGACCTGCCCCAGTCCAAGGAGCACGGCAGGCATCCTAAGGAGCTCCTGTCCCAGTTTAGTGATGGATCAGCCACTTCCTTCATCCTGTCTCTACCCAATCGTAAAGAGCAGGGCATTCATAACAGTGCGGTATTTCTCCTCTGATTGAAGGCTACCAAGTTGTTGACTAATACGTAGCACTGGGATTTTCCTACTTGGTGCTGTTTCCCCAGCTCTTAGAAATGGGGAAATTCACTATAAACTGAAGGGTTTGAGGTTGACTGCTTCTCCCCAGCTCAGCTTCTGCTGGTTTCACTTGCAATGAGCCACCCACACAGCAGCAAGAATTATAATGAGGTGAGAAAGCACTGGACGGCATTCTGGGGTAGAATTTCCGCGCCTGGGTCAGCCTTATAACCAGTCCCCAGCTCTTGTTTTGACGCCCTAGGGAGTTTCTGTGAGAACCAGATGTGCGTTGGCTGTGGAGCCAGTGCCTGTGGTAAACAGCCAGCTGAGGTCTGGAGGAGGTGGCTTGTACTGTGGTGCAAGTGCTGACCAGTGCACATGTCTGGCAGGCCCTGGGCTTGAAGGTTGTGCAGGGCAGTTCACTGCTGCCTGGTCTTTCCCCTCCACTGCCTGGCTGAGGTGCTTCAGAAACACATAGCATGCTCCTCCACAATATGACCGAGGGCAATGAAGCCATGAAATGCCTTGTTTCCTCTGCTATAGTAAAAATTAGGATACACAGTTTGGCCTGTGCTGACTTATTTCATGGGCTCATTCTGAGCTATGCTGTGCCCCTGCAACAGACGCCATTGTTCAGAAGTATTAGGAATTCTTCCCACTTCTGGTCAAGCTGCCTTTGCTCTTCTTGCAACTTAAAAACTTAAACAACTTGTAAGAACTGCTGTTCGTACAACTCTGGCTCTGCTCCTATATTGGGTTTGTGTAGCAAGATTTTATAGTGGAGGGGGGCTACAAGGTTGGCTTTTCTGAGAAGCCACTCCCTTCCTGCCTTTTCTCCTAAAGGCATGTCACTTGCTGCCAGTGACATGAGAAGTCACCGAATGTATTGGGACTGCATGTTCTGTGGTTTACAGAAGCAGCTGGCCACCCCCCTGCAGCTTGCTGTGTCAGGCCTTTGCTTTGCACATGCTGCCACAGCCGAGGTTGAAGACAGCTGGTGTGTTTTTCACCCTGTGACAGGTGCCAGAAACTGCCTAAGGCACGCTCCATTGCTGCACCAGCCCCAAGCCTGGAAGAGCTGCAGCCAGGCAGGATAGGTGGGATGTGCTGATTTTTGACAGCTGTGGTAAAACAGAGCTCTATGAGATGCAGATGAGGATCTAGCCATAAACAGCTGTGTGCCAGGAGTAGAGTTCTAGTCTTGGTGCATCCCCAGTTGCAGAGATCTGGGGACAAGCTGATCAATGTTGCCTTGAGAGGGTCAGTGTCTGCCAACCTGCGTGGAAGGAGCACGGAGTTCTGCCAGCACTGCCAGCTCAGGTGAGCACTGTGGGAATGCGTGAGTCTTGCTGACCTTGTGCAGAGATGCTCTGGGCATGCTTTGCATGGTGCAGCTGCAGATGTTGGGTTCGAGCCTGAGCAGAGCTGTAGGTTTCTGTTCCAGATGGTCAGGGTGAGTTCACAAGCACAGTCATTCCTGTTTCTCTTTACCAGCATGTGTTGGGTGATTTCCTAAGAGAAGATACAAGCCTCTGTGCAATCTCCTCCATATAAGCGAGACGTACATGGCCTCAGCTCTGTGAAGGTAAGCTCTTTTCCTCTGGCTAGAGCCAAAGCAATGTCGTTTTACAACAGCATTCACGGAGTATGGGTTCAGACTCCATGGATATTGGGGAAAACAAGAGGCTGACCCCAGTGTTGATGGCTACAGATAACTAGCAAAGGCAGAAGGGAGGAAGGAGGGCAGGATGCTGGGGTCTCTGCAGGTGACATTCAGTATTCCCCAGACTGAAAGAAATGCACTCCTCCCTCCCCTGCAGCATCCTGTGTCAGCTCACAGCCACCACCTCTAGAGCTTCAGTGTTTTTCAACCTGCTGCTTTGCTGACTAACACCTCCGCTTTCTCCCTGGCTCATTCATATTTTAGCTTGTTTCCTGAGCTTTGAGGTGGTTTCTTCTATTGCTTTCCCTTCCAGTAGAACACTGTTACTCATGTCTCAGCTGTTCCTTCTGCCATTTTTCACTTATTGTAATGTATGATTATCTTCCTCCTAAATGTCACCAGCCAGTAATGGTGCCTTTGACTCTAAAGTTATGCCAGGTCTGTATTTTTGATGCTGCTGGGGATATTGGTTTAATTCTGTTATGACAGGAAGAAAGTACAGAGGTAGTACTGTTTCTGTGGAGTTTTTTCTCTTTTTTGTCAAATCATGAACGTGATAACTCCAAGCATGACTGGTTTTATATCCTAGAGAAAGAATTGTCAGCTCTGAATGTTGTCTTTTCGATGATTTATCTTGCTGATAAATACATAATGATGTTGCCCTTCTTCCAGTGATGGCAAAATGGTTTTGGGTCATGAATAACAGAAATCTACCAAGCTTTCCCTTGTGTGCCCTTCACGCTTGCTTCTTGGTGAATATTATTGCTGCGGGCTAGGCTGAAATTACACTTTTTATGAGTTAAATTTGAGAAAAACAGGCCTTTTGGTGCAATGTGTTTAAATTGATAAAGCTATTAGTATTAGAGTGCTACCAGTGTTCCTGTTTTTAAAGTTAGCTCTGTAATATCAAATACATATTATTGCATGGTTTAAAAGTAGTATGGCTTGTGTCTGACAGACTGTCACTCTTTGGACTGATGAGACACGCTGCTCTTTCCCTCCCTCCTCTGCACAAATAACAATATTGGCACACCTTGGAGAGTCCTGTGTAATCAGGGGGCAAAACCTACACCACTGTCCTGGTGTGCTTGCTATCCTCACAACAGAAAGATATTACTTCTGGGAAATTTCTGACTTAGCCACACAGCCTCATTAACCCTGTACTGCCCCACACTGCATCCAAGAGAGGTGGCAATCTCCACAGCCCACAGGCACCATCAGCTGAGGCAAGTGTTTTCTAGAAGCTTGGGCCTGACATTGTGCCTGTGAGTGATCCACAAAGCATGCAGAAGGGAGAGCTGGTCTTTCACAGAGGCTGCTCCAAACACAATGAGGAGTAGCTTCTGGATTAAGTTCATGTGACCATGCATGCCCTGACAGTGTGCAACCAGCTCGGTTACCAGCAACTACCTGGCAAGCGTGCTCAAGAGCTGCCTGCCATGGCCTGAACGTTCCAAAACATCTGTTTTTCAAAGGGTGAGTCAGAGGTGTGGAGGGCTTAACATGGAGCTCCCTCATCGTGCATCCTGCTGCTTTGTGCCAACTTCACTGCTGCAGTCTTCCTGGGTTATTACAGTTCCTTATTCTTGCTCCTAGCTCCTCCTACCTCCACACTGTATTGTGTGTGCCAAATCCTTCCACAGTGCTGCTCATTTCCCTCTTGTCCAAGGATACAGTGAGTGTGCTTGTGTTCCTTGAAGCCCCTTTAAAGGTATGATTAGGTGAGTTGGTGGATCCTCCCTCAGCATCAACCTTGCCATCTAAAGAGACCCGGCCCAGACACAGGCGTGAAATACAGCAGGGGTGAGCCCCTCACCTGTGTAGGAGCCAGATGACCTCCCTGCCTGTAGTCTAAGGACTGGTGCTGTTGCCCTGATCCTGAGCCATTTTGGGAAAGGATGGAAGCTGAATGCAGTGGTCTTTGACTGTCCCCAATGTGGCACATGCTGTACTATGCAGTTTGGCTTAGCCCTCTAATACCTTGACACTGATGCCTCCTCACTGCACAAATCTAAGCCCCACTATGACCTTTTAGATATGAGGCTTGTGAGTTTTTATCAGCTCTCCCACCCTTTTCTCATGTAAGAAAGCAGAACAGTACAGTAATAAATGTTGTGTGGGCGTTTGGACCTGAATTCATCACCTCCTCTCACCACATCCTTCTGTTGGCACAGTAATACTGATACAGTGGTGACGTCAATCTCCACTTATCACTGTGTATTCCAATACACCCGGCCCTTGGTTGTGCACAAGTCGGCTTTGCTCTTCCTCAGTGCTAAGGAGCCCCACCTTCTCCTCAGCTCCCCAGGTGGGGTCTGCAATTGCAGTAATGATTTAACCAGGCTGGTCATGGAAGTGTTGGAGGGCTGAAATGCACAGAACAGGGCAGGTAATATCCATGTTTCCACCAACTCTCCCTGCTGCTAGTTTGTTCCTGCTTGATGTTGCAGCTTCACTGTAAATCTTTCTTATAGCTGATGTGGCCCTTGTGGCCCAGCATCATTGCTCTTAGCCTCTGGACAGTCAGGGCACCCCTTTGTCTCCCTATTGCTTCAGCTTTCTGATTAGATGGCAATGTGCATTGATAATGATTTTTTTTCAAGAAGAAAGCTTATTTGGGCATATAGCTGGTGGACTGTGTCTTCCACTTTTTTTTTGCTTGGGTGCAAAAAATTAATTTTGTCATGTTTGGAAATATTTTTTGCCTTTCTTTTTTTTTTACTTAAACCGAGTTCTTAATTAGTTTTGATTTGGAGTTTGGGGATTTTTTGTTTGTTTTTGGGGGATTTTTTTGTGGTGGGTTTTCTTTTGTTTGCTTGGGGTTTTTTCCTTTTTTATTTGTGTGTGTGTTTTGTTGTTGTTTTGGGTTTTTTTTTTTTTTTTGTTTTGTGTTTTAAGTACATACATTTCCTGAAAACAGTTCAAACTGTCAGCTTAGACTGCATCAATGTTTGGCAGCTTATAGCATCATATTTCCAGATTCTTAACAAAAATAATCTTCATAAATGTCTGTCTGTATTGGTCCTATTTCCTGTTCTCTGGTATATTAAAAACTTGTAGCACCATTTACATGTGTATATTATGAATGGCTACTCAGCTTTATTGCTGTGATCTCATAAGGATATTACAGAGTTTGCAGATGTGGTACTTGGCAGCTGTAAAATGTTTGACATTTTGTAACAAGTGTCTGTGTTGCAAGGATGCATGAAGCTGATTCTGAGTCCCCATTTCACAAACTGAGAAAATGAAACAAGGCGATAGAAAGGACTTTTCTAATGCCAGACTGGGAATAAGTTCCTGCCTTTGCTCATTGCCCACTGCCCTTCTTTCCTCCAGGTTAACGATGACATGCTGACAGATAAAAGCAAATGGAAAGAGTGTAAAAAATGGAGGGATGTAGGAGAGGTGGGGGCCCCAATAATAGACTGGAATTGAAGCTTGCAGAGGGCCTGACACTGGAGCATGCTTTAGAATTAGGGCTGCTATACATCTCCATTGAAGTCATGAGGTCTTTGGCATCAAACACCACCAAGAGGCTGCTGCAGAGCTGCAGCTTTCCCAGCTCTTCTGCACATGTCTTGTGTGTCCATGTCCTGTCATAACAATCTGGAGCACAGCCAGGAGGTCAGACAGTTTCAGCAGTACTGAAACTGTCTGTGGTGCTCCTAGAGGTCAGAGTCCTTTCCTACCACACTGAGGTAGGGAAATAGAAGAAGATAAATGTTGGACTAATCTGTGGGCATTGTCAAGGGTAAGAGATGGGACAGTGGCATCCCAACTGAGGAAGTATTGTCTCTTTGTTTCAGCTATTTTAGCAGATCCTACTGGTTTTCTTATTTTTGCTACTGTGCTCATCTTCATGAATCTTCCTTCTAGATTACAAGGCTGTATGCTAACCTCCCCCCGTTGTGTAATGGCAGTCTCTGGTAACTCTGTAAGACATCTACCCAATGATCTACTTGGGCTCCTTGCTTTGATTTTTTCCAGTTAAGTCCTGCCTGTCCCTTCAGGTCAATGGTACCATTATCTGAGCGGAGAAAGAAAAGTAGGGGAGGTCCTTGAAAGAAACCACAGTCCTATAGGTAAAGGCAGCAAAGACTTTCCTTGCATTGGTCTGTTCATTTAGGCAGGAATAAGAATGAAAACAAGGAGCTACTGCAATATCATGAATACGAAGCGTGAGAGGCCCTGCCAGTTGGATTCTGAAATATGTGGTGGGTCTACAGACCTCTTGGAGGGCCCAGCCTTTCCTTTTCCTTTCCCTTTTCTTTTTCTTTCACAAGTTGCCTTTCTTTGTTTTCTATGGTGGCCAAGAGTGTGGAGCATGACAGTCACAATACTGAGTGATGCTGAGATGGGCTCATGGTGCAGCCAGTCTCAGCATGAAGTCAAATGAGCAGGTTTCAGATAGCAGGATAACAGCAGGCCTTCCTCAAAGGAATGTGGATTTGGAGAAGAGCTATGGAAGATGGGTGAGATCACAAGATGGAGTTTGACAGTGGACTGTATCTCAGTGCCTAGGGCCTGCACCACCAAAAGTAGTGGTAATGATGAAAGTTTTTATACAGAGAAAACTTGGAGAGCTTGGATCAGAGGGGTCAAGAAAAGGTGTTTACTCAAAGCAATGTGTGATGCAGAAAGAAGGGCTGGAGTACAAAGGTAGAGAGTCAGCCCTGCCAGTGGCAGCAGGTGAGGGAGGATGACAGGGTGTCTGGGGCTCCTTGCTGAGCTGGAACAGTGCTTCATGGGCAGGGTTTGTTTGGCAGGAAAGAAGGGGCAGCAGCTGCATCATTGCTCCCACAGCAGGGTGTGGCACCTGTGTCTGTGGCACCTCCAGAATGAGTCTTGCTAGTCTCACCTGGGTACTGACACCCTGAGAGCACATCTGTGAGCTCACATGAGGCTGCAGGGGCTTTCTGGTGGCTGCTAAATTTGTTTTGCTTTCATTATTTGAGTAAACCTGGGAAATTTTTAAACTCCACAAATGTTCCCCAAGTCTTAAAGGCTTCATGGGTTTCTCTCTGCTGGGTGATTGCCTGGGTATTTGTTGCTTGTGGTGGATGCTGCATAGGCACCCCAGGACCTAAATACCTTGAACTGCCCATATGAATACAGGCTGAGGGACAAACAGATTGAGACCAGCTCTGCTGACAAGGACCTGGGGGCAGCGGTGGAATAAAAGCTGTCCATAAGCAGGCCATATGTGCTGGTAGCTCAGAAACTCCTATGTCCTGGGGTTCTTCCCCAGTAGTGTGGGCTGCTGATGGAGGGGATTCTTCCCCTCTACTTTGCTCTCTTGGGACCCTGCCTCGTGTTCTGCCTTCAGGTCTGGGCCCCCCAATGTGATGAGCATGTGGAACTGCTATACTGAGTCCAGAAGAGGCCACAGAAGTGCTTCAAGGGCTGAAGTACCTCTGCTATGTATGACAGGCTGAGAGAGTTGGGCTTGTTCAGCCTGGAGAAGAGCAGGCTTTGAGGAGACCTTACTGCAACTTACATTATTTAAAGGGAGCCAGTAAGAAAGATAAGGACCGATTTTTTAGCAGAGTCTGTTGCAACAGGACAAGTGGTGATGGTTTTTTAAATTAAAAGGGTAGATCACACTATGTGGCGTGGCATATGGGCCCTTCCTGTTGTCTATGCATCCTTGCAACTTGCTTTCAATGAAATTATGTTGCCAAAATTATACAAATTGCTTCTCCAAAGTCTTGCCCTAAATGAGCCTTGCTTGGTCTTATCCTATGCAAGCTGTTACAGCTCCAGAGCTCAGTCCCCAAGGGGACTGGGTGCTAGAAGCCAGCTCGCTCTCAGACCAAGGCCATGGGACAGCCCTAGCAAGCAGGGAATATTCATCTCTTAGTGATTAGGCAGCTCTTATGATTTCAAGCTCTTTGCTTGCTAGGTAGCTTTTCCCTTGGCCTAAGGCTCCAGCAGACGGTAGAGAGAGGAGAAGCAGAAGACGCTGGCTGTTCCACGAGTATGGCTTTATTGGAGGGTCCGTGAAGGGTCTCAGCTCTTCTTCTTCCGAGTTAGCAGGGGTACAGTATGCTACTTTTATACCCTTGGCCTGGATCCAATCCTGACCAATGGCAAAGGTGTTAGAGTGACTATAAGTGACCAATAGTAGGGTTAACACAATATTGCCTTACATGGCTATAGGGATAAGGTACAAGGCGGATGTCCCTGGAGACAGGAAACTTCTTTGCCGCTGTGTGAGCATTCTATTCTCCAAGGGCCCCTGGCTAAACCTGAGGGGTTTACTACATTGCCCCATTTAAGAATAACTTGAGAAAACAGTGCTGAAGTCTGTGCCAGGTATCAAAGCCAAGACTCTGCAGAGAGCATATTTTAAGTCTTTCTGTGCACATCCATGTGTTTCTATAAATATTTAAATGCTGTGAAAACATAGCCTTAAATACATTATATGACTTGAGGGCTTTGTCTTGGAGCAGGGGCTGTGGGTTGAACAGTCATTTGTATGTGATGCCATTTCCTCTGTTTTAAACATCCTGCTGTCATCTTCTCTGAAGACTTTCTTGTAGGTTCTCTTCACTGTACCATTAGGGCAGCCTTTCCCTGCAGTCAGTACTGTACATTGTTCTCTTGTATGCTACATGGGAGCCTAGGTTTTTGGGTTTTTTTCTTTTTTTATTCTGGTCTGTCTTTCTGGAGTCCCTTAACTAGATATTTCATGCTTATTTAACTACAGGTAGGCCAAATCAATGAGTTCTCACTAGCTTTCCTCACACAGACCCACAATGATATTCAGACTCCATTTGGCCAATTCACTGTGTAGCTATTTAATCTGCAGCAATGTCACTTCTAGTGGCAAGCCATTCCTAGCTGCAATATACTAATGAAGAAAAAATGGGTTAGCAATTAGCACAAGAGTCTTTCTTGTTGCCTGGATAGCCTGTGCTGCAGTCAGTTTGCTGCTTTCTCTGTGCATGTGCTAGCAAAGAGCAAAGATTTCACAGACCTTGCTTATGGCAAGTTGGCAGGCTGTTGGTCATAACCCCCTTAGCCCATGGGAAAGATATACACAGAAGAGCTGAAGTTAATTGTTTTAATAAGGCACTCTACTTTTAGATGTTTAAATGAAAGCAAGATTAATTCCACCTTAACCTTAATCAAGTAAATGTCTGAGCAGAGCTCTAAATTGTGGGAGTATTGTTTGTGGTTGTTTTGTTTTGTTTTTTCTTCCCCAGGACATCCACTGAGAACCACCATGAAGAACAAACCGTGGCTCCAGAATATTTTCATCTGCCTTTTATTCCAGTACAGTAAGTCCTCAGATATTTCTTTCAGATTGTACAACCACAGGATTTATCTTAGTGACCGTACGTGCCAGCTCTCATGAGATGTGCATGGCACAAGGTTGCCATGGGACAGCAAGCGGAGGATGAGGTCCTAGGCGAGAGAGTTCCATGCAGTAGTGAGTGGAGGGCAGGCACAGGAAGTTGCACAGCTGGGCAGAGTTCAGCCAGGCTGTATATGGCTCTGGGGAGCAGCACCTGTGGAGAGCCTGCAGAGGCAGTGCCTGCCTTGCACTGAAATGTCTCCTGGTGACATTAGAGTAGGATTTCCCCCACCAAAAATACCCTTTGCTGTAGAAAAGGTTCTGGTGACCAAGACCAGGATATCCCCAGGGTTGCTGTTGTCTGGTCAGCCAGGATCAGTGTAGTGAACCTCTCCTAGGCTGAGTCCCTTTGCTTGGGACTGGACTGTGCATACAGTCACACCCCCTGCCCCCCCCCTTTTTTTTTCTGGCTCCTACCCACACTGCAAACTCCAGCTGACTCAGACCTGGATCAGCTGGACAGAAAAAATGTCTGGTCCAAGTTTTCTGTGATGCAAGCCAGGGAATTACCATGTACTAATTTCAGTTTCGATAAATCTAGATCTTACTGTTAAAAGTATTTGAGTTTTGTTTCTGAAGCTGCCAAGGAGAGACATTTCTCCTAGATCTAGATCCTGGATCTAACTAATTGGTTTTAGGATACTTAATTATTCCTCTCCCAGTGAAAAACTGTCATCTTAATTCTTTTTAACAGAAGATACCCTTGCAACTAACCAGCTACCTAGGAAGAGTAGTCTGTCCACCTAGGAATAGTAATCTGTTTGACTAATCAACATAATAACCTAGAAGAACACTAATTACTGATGATTAATAGCCTATTAATACTTGCTGCCCTTTCTAAAAGAATGCAAGAGTTTCCTAACCCCATTTTTTTTAGGAGAATAAAGTTGGGCTAAAAGGGAAAAAGTTGCTTAGGATTCTAGACTAAACAGCCCTTGGTCCAGGACCCTCAGAAGAGTCTATTGAGGGTTCAAAATAAAATGTGAGAACTTAGTTAAAATTTAAAAAAGAATTCTGAAGTCAGTATGAAATTAAAAAGTCAAAATAAAGGTTTAAAAAAAATCATATGTACCTCCTTGGGACCAATCTGTTGCAAATATCCCCAAATTTCTTCTGCCACCATCCTAAACCTTTGGGTTAAGAAGGATTTTGTATGCAAATCTGAGTGCTGCCCAGAGCTTGTGTAGGGAGAATAGCATGTGCTCTGATACGTGAGGACTAGGAAGTAAATGTTGGATGACTTCAGCAGGGAAAAGTTGGACTTTGCTTTCCTCTGGACTTACCCCACCCTAGAAGGAGGCTGCACCCTCTGCTGGACACGCCTGCTGTTGGTTGTGACTGTCAATGCAGACAGCCTGTTTGTGTGGACAGCCGTTTAGTCTGGAGGGCAGAACCGATGTTTCTGGTCCTTCATTGCACACTGTCTGCATTCCATGGTGGTTCCCTGTGTACAGCTTCAGCTGTAAGATTGGGCATTGGGGTTGATGAGCATATCACGTTAACAAACAATACTCTGGACATAAGCATGTTGCAACAGGGGAGGAGGAAGCAGGGAGTGCAGCTTCTCTAACCAAGAAAGCAGCAGAACAACAAAGGGAAGTAAGCTTGCGGCATGGTTAGCATCAAAGGGTTTAGTTGCCTGATGGCTGCAAAGTAGTGTGTTCTCAGGAGGCTGGGAGCAGCCTTTACTGTAGGGGAGGACAGATGCTTGATTTAAGTATGGATGTAACAATCATGAGGGTTTTCCTAGGTGATGAGCATTTTATTCCCATCAGAAATGGGTACTACTTTACGTGTCAGAAATGAATGGTCACTGCAGTAGGCATGGTTTGAACCAGCGTGGCATGCTGCATCACCTGCAGGCCTTTCCTCATTCAGCCATTTCCTAGTGTAATGGTGGTGGTTCTTGTTAGCCCAGGGAGCTGTCAGGAGGGGACTTGTCAATGCAGACATTTCTCACTGTGCTACTATCTTATCTGCCTTGAAATCCAGGGAGATAAGTGTGTTATGTACAGGACAATTGTACTTTTACAAAGCACGTGCTCTCTGAGCAGAGCTCCTGCAGAGCAAGTAGAAGAGTATAAATGCTGTTTTGTGACCACTTTCAAAAAAATTACTTGATTTTCCTAATGACCAGTATAAGTTCTACAATTGCATTTCAAGTTCTCTTGAGAAGTCTGTAATTAATAAATTGTGCTTATCGGAATGTTTTGTAGAAATTACAGTAACTACAAATTTGCAGTATTTTTATTCCCAAATTTCATTAAAAATGTACTTCAAGATTCTAGAGCTGGACATGAAAAGTATTGATACTGCAGATATCAAGCTTTAGAAAACAGAAAAGAGAATGGCAAAGAAAAAATTACTGAAATAGCACTTGAAAAAATGTGTAAAGTGCTATGTAGATGTACAATGAAAACTAGACTAGCAATGAACAGTACTCAATTTAGAAAGTGGTATCATTAAAATGTTTGAATTACTGTTTTTTACTGGGTTTTAGGCCTCTTCTATGTGCCATATAAGCTAAGATTCCTGCAGGAATATGTGACTCTGCTGTAGTGATTCTACAGGAGTCCCAATTTGGGCATTTCCTGATTTTGGCTGCTACAGCGTTTTTAATAGGTTTTTGTTTGACACTTATCTTGCCGTCAATGACTTGTCACCCTGTAGAGTTGGAACATGTCTTATGCCCCAAAACTGGAGACTTTCAGTGGGAGGGAGGGCGGTTGTCAGACTGGTTTGTTTCCTTCAGATGTAGTGGGAACCCTGAGGAGTGCATATGTTGATTTATCACAGAAGTTGATATTGCATTTTCTCTTTCCAAATTTACAGCTATGTGTTGTGAAAGCCTCACTTGTTTTGTGGACTATGTACAGACGCTGTCCTGTATCCTGCGAGATGAGTTGGGTGCTGGTTCATACAATCTCACTGCTACATGGTATGTCTTGATGGGATGAGCAAGTCCAGTTAGCAGAAGCTTCTATATGGCCATAGCACAGTGGTGACCTTCTGTCCTCTTTGTTAGGGAGAAATCCTGGTTTTGCTGCCATGCTGGTTTTTTACTTGGTTTTTTGCACCGCAGTTACAAACTGACTTCTTCCCTAGCAAAGGACCCCTGGTTCCTGTCTGCACTCACTGTGCTTCTTGCTGCTGACTGCTATGCTGGCCCCAGCTTCCTTAGCATTGCCTTCTCTGCTACCATGGGAATACCTTGCCCTTTGCTGCTGTTAAAAGTGAAATGTCACCTCTGTGCATTGGCAGGGCTCATGTAGATTGTCCAGTCTGCTGCTGTTCTGTCCCAGCAAGGAAGTGGATGCAGTCTTGGGCTGTGTAGCCCTGAGCAGCACCTTTCCTTTCCAGAAACACTTTCCTGTTTCTCTCAAAGATGCTAAGCTGAGCAAGTAGAAGGGGAAAAAAATGTTTTGAAGTTCAAAGATAATTTTTTATTTGAACATGTTGATTTTTCATTTTAATAATTTCCTGTGCCTGGTGGTTCAGCAACAAATTAATCCAACTACCGCATGTAATACATGCAGACTTCTTTATTTTGGCTTTTTTAGGGTTCCTGAGGAAGATCCAGAAAATACTGCTGCCTGCAGTCTCGTGCAATTGTCAAGAAACACCAGTCACACACAGTACATGTGCACTGTGGACATGACTGAACTCCTAGCAGATACCAAAGTCCATGTGGATGTTACAGAGATAGCTGATAGGCAGCACGTGCTTTCCAAAGAATTTTATTTGTCAGACAACAGTAAGTACAGAAATGGTGAATTCCATAAATACTCTTTGACTTTATGTGCTAGGATAGTCTGGACAAGGACGAGAGTGGCAGCAAGCAGTGTGGGGCTATGTTTGCTGTACATTCATCTACAGAAAGCACTGTACTCTTAATATTGCTAGTATGCTTGAAGCTGAGCTTCAAGCTGGCTTGTTCCATGCTTTTTGTGTGGAAATTCCTTTTCCCCATGAAGCAGTAGGTGATAAATATCCACCTTAGACCAATCTCATACCTAGGCTATGCAAGAGCTTGTTCTTGGCTAGATTCTAAAGGGCAGGAGGAATTACTTTATAACAAATGTCACAAATCACAGAATCCTTAAAATGGTTTGGGTTAGAAGGGACCTTAAAGATCACTCAGCTCAACTACCTGCCATGGGCAGGGACACCTTCCACTAGACCAAGGTTGTTCCAAGCCCCATCCAACCTAATCTTGGATGCCTCCAGGGATGGAGCAGCCACAGCTCCTCTGAGCAACCTATGCTAGTTCCTCACCACCCTCACAGAGAAGAATTTCTCCCTGATATCCCATCTAACCCTGTTCTCTGTCAGCATGAAGCCATTCCCCCTTGTCCTATCACTACATGCCCTTGTCAAAAGTCTTTCTAGAGCTCTCTTGTAATATCCAAGGAGCTGGAGGCTCTCAAAAGGCTTTTGCAGTGGACACCTGAATCAACATGACATTATTTTGGGTGGCAAAAGGTTTCCCAGATGCACTGGATGTGGGAGTTCCCCTTTCTGGGGCAATTCCTAGTCATTTCTCCTGCATGACACGCAGACAGAATGCAGTCATGTAGCTGACTTGGTGAAATGCTGGTAAGTTCTGGGCTGTATATCAAACTGTGAAAAAAAAGGAGTGGTGAGCCAGGCAGATGGGTACCAGGCAGATGTAGGAAAAGGATTTTTCTATTTGGCTTCTTCTGAAACTTTACTTGAGAAACGTCATCTTTTTGACAAATGCCTTAACATTTCAGGAAGCCTTCTTACTCCCACTGACAGACTAGAGATTGGGTAGTGGTGCTTTGCATATCTCCTAGAGGCCCTCATCCAAAGGCATCATAGCTCAGCGGTGGGCTCTGCAGACTGCTGGAGTTTTGCACTACTGCTTTTCAGTATATGAACACTCCCTGCAGGGATACAAAAGCTTGCTTTTTGAGCAGATGGGGCATGGAATTGCAGTGGGTTTATGCAGTATCTCTTAGCCTCAACTTTTCCTCATGACTCTGTTACATTGAGGGGTATTTCCCCAGTCTTGTGAGTGATTGTGACTACACAGAGTTCTTTTATGTCATGGGAAGAACAAGGTGATCTACATTTTAAATAATCTCCCAGCAGTTTATTAGCTCTGTGTACTATCTTTCTCCATAGGCAATGAGGAGCTTCAGAGACAAGCAGAAGATATATAGAGATAAATGTGGTCCTGACTTCATTATATTCCTCACATGTGGGGTTCCATGCATGGCTGAGGACAGGAATGCTGTGGATGTTCTCTAGTGTAGGAAGGCCCACCACTGCTAGGGCAGCTTTGTTCCCTACTCGCTCTGCATTGCTGTTACCATGTTGGGCCATCTCTTAACTGTATAACACCATCCTTTCTTTCAGTAAAACCACAGCCTCCATTCAACCTGACCGCTTTGTTCTCAGAAGGTTACAATATTTCTTGGGAAACCATCTACCAGAACTCTTCCTTCTACTTTTTGAATGAGGAGCTAGAGTATCAGCTGCGTTACAAAAGAAGAACTGACACTTGGGAGGTAAGTGAGATGGCAGTTTACCATCAACTGGGGTGTACCAGAAAAGAGAAGGCCAGCACAACTAAGACAGTAGCACTGGTGGGAAAAAAGAGTTTTCATAATTTAGAAAAAATGTCTCTCTGCTCAACTGGGCTGAAAACAGGCAAATCCAAAAATTAATTGAGACGCAGAAGCTGTGTGAGAAGTATTAGATCCTGTGAGGAAGACTGATAATTCATTTGATTCTCATGCTGTCCTGCCTGGAAGGCTCCCCCAGGATTGCATGTAGCTGCTGACCAGTCAGAGCATGGCCTTGCAGAAACAACATGAAAGCAGAAGAGGTTACTTTGCAGGCATCCTTACTGTGCAGCAATGTGAGCAAAGTAAGAGCAGTCACTCTAGTGTTGTTTAATCATTCACAGACTCAGAAGACTAAAGCTGTTCATGAAGATAAACGGACATTGGTGATCCTGCCATGGGAACTACAGGCGGACACTGAGTACGAGTTCCAAGTGAGAGCTAGACCCCGGGAAGACAGTGACTATGGTGGCTTTTGGAGTGAATGGAGTTCTCCGCTGTCATTGAAAACCAGCCCTGCCGGTACATGCTGCCAGATCTCCTTGCCCTTTTAATTAGTCCAGTGTCAGAGAATGCTTTCAGAAATTTAATAAAATCTAATTAATTACAACAAATTTTAAACAGTCCAGTGAAGACAGGTATGATTAGCTTCCTTACTGGTTATGTGAACCCCAAGCCTGGGCTGTCAGTATTGACGTTCTCACAGTGTGGCAAAAGAAAGAGTGTTTTGTGGAGTTGCTGTACATTTGGATACCACTTGCAGGAGTGCAGCCTCTAGCTTCCTTTTCATTGTCAAATGTCCAGGGTCCTATTTGCAGCTTTCAGAAATGGGAGAGATCTCCTCTACTGGGTCTTAGTGTTGTCTTCAGCTGAGGGAAGGGGGATCCTGCTCTCAAACCTGAGTTCTGTGTCTGGACTGTGATGTTGGGTCATGCTGGGTCTGGATGTTTTGTTTGGTAGCCACCACTCTGCAGTACTCTGCAGGGAGTTCACAGTATATGGAAGTACACTGATGCTTGTCATGGTGGAACAGAGCTTATGAAATAAGGAGCCTTTGCTCCAATAGAGCAGGTGCAAAATTACTGTGATCACTGCCAGCAGTATGTGCTGAGCTTCTCTGCTCTCACTACTCTGCAGCTCAAACTGATGTATTACAGGGTTTACCTGGTGCAATGGCAGCATGGCCAGGCTCCATTTGCTAAGGGATATCTGAGTACTGGATCTCAAAGATGCTGCTTTTCATCACAGGTGGAGAGCAGCTACCAAACCATCATCTAGTCAACACCTGTCTCTAATCAACTGCACTCTTTCACTTCACAAATCATCTGTGGAGGTGTCCCTAACCAGGAGTCAGAACACCAGGGATCTTTGTGGGAAGGAGCTGTCCTGCCCTAACTGTTGGCTGTCTGTTGTGCAGCCAAGTCATAGGGCAGCTGATGTGCTGCTCCTTTCATTGATGCAGTCATCACTGAGCACCCTCAATCAAACCTGTCTGGAGTACAGATGCCCAGGTGACAGCCTCAGTATCCCAATGAGAAAATCTGGGGTAGAAATTAATCATTTAGGCTGGAAAAGACCTCAGGATTATCAGGTCCAACCTTTGACTGATGGCCACTTAATCAACTAGACCATAGTAGTAAGAGCGATGTCCAGTCTCTTGATCTCCAAGGATAGTGACTCCACCTTCTCCTTGGGCAGTCCATTCCAATGCTTGACAACACTTTGTATTCCGAAAACCCTTTTCCCCTTCACCATCTACTGATTATTGATCAGGATATAAATGCAAGGTGAGCCTGAATGACCTTGTCTCTTTCTCCAGCAGTGACACAGACAGCAGGCATGGAATGGTTGTTGTTGTTTGGTATTGTCGTGGCAATCATAGCTTCAATCACAACATTTCTGGCCAAACAGCAGAGGTAAGAATGCTTCAGGAGGCAGAAGTTAATGCAGCCTTCCTTGAGTCTTGTATATCTATGAGTGGGCAGCTAAGAACCTGTGAGGGACAGCCAGGAATGGTCACTGGCTGATGTGCTGCCCCGAGTGACCTGCTTTTCACTGTGACTCTGTTGCCGTTAGCTGGCTGGGCCAAGATGGTGGCACATGCGCATGAAGCAAGGGCCACACAGCCTTCTGAGCTGTTCTCCTGGTCTTGTCTGTGTTCTGCAGTTGCCAGATAGAGCACAGTAGCCAGAGCTGCCCCCTTCCAAAGCTGACATAGGTCTCTCAATGCTGGCTGGAAGCCTCTGTCCCTCTCAGAGGCTTCTTATGCCCTTGAAGAGATATGGGATGCTGACATGGAGGAGGGCTGGGCTGGTGCAGCAATAGGGCTGGCACAGCCTAGGTCCACAGAAGAATTGCATAGGTTTGTGGTCTGGCCTGCAGACCACAAACCAGCTCAGCCTCAGTGAAAATGCATTTCTAGCATCTGGTGCTTTTCCAGGAAGGAAAAAAACTGGAACCTCTTACCTCAGTGTGAATGTGTGTGTGCAAGTGCTGAGGTCTCACCTCTAGTGAGGTTCACAAGAAAGGCTATTAGATTACTCTGGCAGCAAAAGACATCCTTGGAACCTCAGCTGTTGGTAACTCACGAGGCTGGGCAAGTGATTCCAGTTGCTTGAAATGGATCTAGAGATGCCTTGATTTGCATTTTTAATGTGTGATTAACCCCAAAGCCTTTCTCTTTTCTCTTCCAGCTTGTGGAAGAAGATGGCTTGCATCCCAGACCCTGCTCCCTTTTTCAAACCTCTTTACATGGCTCATAATGGAGATTTTAAGGTATAAATGGGCTACTCAAGTGAATGGAGTACATGACAAACTAAAAGGCCATCATGCTATCCTAAGCAAGGGATTTTCATTAGGGCAGTAGAAGGAGAAATCTATTTCAAAGGAATGCCAAACGTCTCTAGATATAAGAACCAGAGCTTTCCAGTATCTGTTCAGTGCCATGAAAATCTTTATGTTACATCTATACTCTTTATTCTCTGTAAGTGCTGTCTCAATGTGTGAGCTGAGTTCATGGGATTTCTGAAGCCTGGGATCCTGTCGGGAGTGTCAGAGAAAACCACAAAGCTCTCAGAGCTAATTATTTTCAATTACTTCAATTAATTCTCCTGCAGTTGCCCATATCTCATAATAACAGCATCATCCTGCTATATTGGAGGAGTCAGTGAATTTAATTTTTGCCTCCAAAGGTGTAAGAAATTTGGTTATTTCTGTGGAACCTCAAACCTTGTGGTGCTAACCTAACCTCTCCCTGTGTTTCTTTTTCTGCAGAAGTGGGTTGGTGCATCCCATATGAAAATGACCTTTGATTTCTTTGAATGGGGAATAGTCCTTCCAGAAGTCCTAGAAGTTTACACCATGCATCCTTCCAACAGCACCCCACAGGAAGAGTTGCATGAGCTAAGAAAGAATCTGCCTTGCAAGCCCTGTGTGTCTTGCCTGACTACCCCAGGTCATGGTAGCCAGTCACCGTGGTGCAGTGTAAACAGTAGTGATGGGACTGAGGACCAGTCATATGGGCATTTGTCAATTGATACAGTGACTGTGGCTGATGAATTTACATCTTGTAACTGCCAGTGCAGCTGTAATCATGTGTACAGGGAACATGACCATACCAACAAGGAAGATGATAATGCTGGAGAACCCGGTTACCCCAAGGTTAACCTTGATGAGGAAGACAGAAAGATATCCAGTGACTTACATTTGGCTGATCTGAGTACACAGGACAAAATACTTGCTTCAGGCTCTGTGTCCACAGACCACCTGAGGAGCACAAGTGTCCCAGTCAACCAGCAAGGAGAAAGGGGAGTGGAAGGAGGTGTGGGGAGCATCCTAGAAGCCCTTTGCTTGCAGCCTTATCAGTGGGATTTGGAAAATCCAGGTTCTCTACCTTCTCCTGATGGTGAAAGTGTTTCCTACAGTGAAGGCTCCTATGACTTCTTCCCTCACAATACAAAGCCTGGTGACAGTTATCCTTTGATCTGTGTAGATTTGGACACTATTGACAGTGGCTTTGTGGACTCAGACTGTGGAAGTCCAGTTGACTCTGAATTTGGGCAAAACAGTCAGACCATTTGTGGGTCCATCCCTCTTGAGCAAGAGGGGCAAGACTTTACACGGAGCTACGTCAAGCAGTGGGTCTCCTGCCGCTCTGAGAGCCCTGTCAGTGGGACACAGACAAACTAAGGACTGGATGAGTGTGGAGCCTTTTTCATAGTGTGCCAGGAGCAAACGGCTAGCAAAATTCAGAAGAGAAAAGTTTACTTTGTGTAAGCTCTATTGCATAAGTTGGCACCTGTTAGGTCCACAGAAATAATACCTGTTTCTATTCCTGCTTATTAATGTCTCAAATTTATTGTGATTGATTGTTCTTGAGTTTTGTTGGGTTTTGGTTTTATTTAGAATCACAGATCAACCCTCCCTTGGTGTAAAAAAAAAAAAAAAAAGTTAGAAAAAAGCAACTGTACCTTGAAAATTATCCTTTGGCTTATATAGATATGAAAAATTTTTTGCAATAATCTTATAAAGAGTACAGAACTTTATTTTCCCTGGTATTCTCACATGACTTAAGAGTTTGGCTGCACATGGAACCTTAGAATCATAACTCATGGCAAGCACATTTGCTATGTTAAAGTTCTCCTACCTTTCCAAACAACATGTGATGTTACTTTTCCTTCTACTATCTTTGGCTCTTTAAACTCAGCTGTAATAGTCTGTTAATTACAGACTGGCTCCAGACCGGTCCATGGGGATCAAAACTAATTCTTATGAAATCATTGCAGAAATGCGTGTACTAAAGACTAAGCACGACTCAGGTTTCAGAAAGATTTTCCAGGTAGAGTCTGCAAATGAAAAGACTTCAATAGATATATAATTCTAAATAAGCTCTCACTACTTGGCTTTTCTATTGAGTCAGACTCTCTCCCTGTACTTTTCAAGCATTTTAATTGAGCAGCTTTTAGAATTTTGCCAAAATTATCGAAACATTGTCCTACCTGGATATGCCTGCCACTTCTGCCTTGGACTTGCTCTGCTGCAGTTAACAGGTCAGTAGGACAAATTTTGAGCAATTTCTGCTAGCTAATAAAGCCAAATATGAAACTGCACTGTAACCTTGAATCCGTTTTTCTCCCTGGCATCTCCATATCTCTGATTTGTTCAGGATACATGTCTTAAAAAGTCACTGAAGAGTAATACTGAAATTGAATGTGAAGACCTTCATCTTACATAGACATAGTGCTACTAACCCATAGACTGCTTGGCTCCAGAAGGTTGTATCTTGAGAGAACCTTTGTGGTGAATGATGCATGTTTGCAATGTAGTAATAATCTGTTGTTGCTGTGATACCAATAAACTCCCTTCCCTCACTCCCTTCTCTTACCTGAGACTATAGGCAACCCCACAGCTCCCTAAACTGGGGAGAGCACTGTAGTAAAGAGAAGCTGTTTTTTTCAGAGGTGAGTGCTGGGACAGTACTGCATTGCATCCACATCCTCTGGTTTGATTGTTCAGATCTGCCATGGTATTTGTTATGTTGATTTTGGACCTACATGACTTAGTTTTGTCCATGTAGTTATTACTCCCCCAGTACATCCCTAGCTCAGTGTCTTCCGGGGTACTGCTTTGAGATATATTAGCTTCTTTGGTTTCTTCCCTCCTTATTTTCCATTTTTCTTGTCATGTGCTGTGCTAAGTCATAGGAATAGCTGTCTTCATGTGCTGATCCTGGTCCCTCTGCTGCTACTGCTGATCCAATCCCTGCTGCTACTGGTCCTTCACATGCTCTCCACAAGGCAGCAGAGAATCCAGCAGAGAATCACCCCAGCTCCACTGCCCTGAAGAGCTGACTGCCTCACACTATCCTATGAGGGCAGCTTGCGTTGGGATCATGTTGATGCAAATATGTACTGGACCAGAAGCATTTCTGGTGGTCTCAGCACAGTCTTCTGCAGCCTCATCTTGCAGCTCTTTTCACTTCAGAAACTACACTGTGGTAACTGACCCCAGGCTGCTTAAAGGAGAAACTTGCTTGTTTTTCTGGGGCCCTTCACATCTCAGTCCTGTGTGCTCTGTTTCCATTTGTATTGATAGCCACAGAACTGCTGAAGGAACTGTTTCTGTTACTGGAACACTATGTAGCTGTACATCTGATAGATGGTGGTGGTTTGGTGTTATGTCGGGCTGGAAATTATCTCTGCTCACCCTAGGAGGCAGACTTCATGAACAAGTGTGTGACACCAGGATATTAAAATAAGGGAAGTAGTTCCCTTTGAAGCAATGTATAACAATTAAGCTTTTGGTCAGGGAGTTGTCACTGTGGATGTGGAGGGGTTTGAGGTGGGGGATTTTCAAAGCCTCTCAGGAGCAAACTGCAAATGTCCCTGATCTAGCAGTTCTGATTTGGAAATTTTTTTCCCCCATGAACAATAGGGTCAAAAAGCAGGTACTGGGAGAAGCACCACAATCCATTCTGATGTACCAGTTTGGAAATGTCCATCTCTATTTCTGCATGGCCCCTGCCTCCCTGTCTCTTGGCCACAGAAGCTGATACTGACAGACTGTTAGTCTGTTCTTTGACTGCTTCTCTCTCTCAGTTCTCTCACTAGACCCGTGTACAAGACTGTCTTGATGGATTCCTGGCTGTAACACTGCCATTGCATCACTGCTGCTGGGCATGGGAAGATCTGTTCCTTATACACTCTAGGATCAGGACAAGGAAGCACTGCAATGGTTGTTGGCCTTCGCTTCCAGAGCTGCCCTTTGAGCACAGTGCAGCAATCAGCTGTGGAAGAAGTACAGGGCAGGGAAGCTCAGGGATGCTGCAGGGGTCTGAGCACAGTTGGGCACAGGTCTTGGCTGGAGGCAGTTTAGCCCGACATCCACACTGGGCTAGGAAATGTCTTTAGTTCACTTAGAAAGTTATTTTGTTGACCTATTTATATAAAAGTTGCAAGTAGATACTTTTCTATTCAGCAAATTACTTGCCCTTTTAAATGTTAATGCTTTAGCAGAAATTCCTTTTTCTCCATGACTAATGAGAAATTACATATATAGCTACTTTAACTCAATCTGATAATCAGAGCAGTTTTTCATTGGTTCTTGAGATTATCTTTAAAATCAGGCACAGTAAGCTCTGTTTTATCATGCCACTGCTGCTACTGCCTGATCATCAAACCACACAGTTTAAACTATCAAGGGACAGAAGCAGAGTGAAAAGTGACATTTCTTTTTTGCTGGTAAGACAGTTTACCATATTTCTGTTCTATGCATTCCAGTATGTAATGTTAGGGGATGTCTATTGAGCAAAATATTAAAAAATATTTCTTTATCTAAATGTGGAATTCTATATTGTTTCTTGAACTAGGAGCCTGAAGACCAGAAGTGTTTTTGCACTTTTGTTCTGATAGTTTGCTGAGCACAAAACACCACTGTTGCAATAATTCTGATGGATTGTGCTTGAAAGAAGGGCCATCTTGAACAAGGTACTCCTCTCTGACTGCAAGAGATGAATGTAAAGGAATTCAGCCAAAATAGTCCTTAGTGTTTGGGACTTTGCAGATATGAGCATACTTTTTAAATGTATGTGTACATATATATGTGTGTGTGTGTGTGTGTATGAATATTGCTTTATTGCAATCATCATCTGAAGCAGCTTTCTTTCTGGGATCCAAGTATATCACATCTAAAAGTATGTGGCCGTTTGTGGGCCTCAAATTGTTGGGAAAATGGCTCTCTAAAGATGAAGAGAGAAAAGGCTTGTTATGTGGGGTTCTCTTGGATAATCTGTGCAGATAATAAAATCCAACTACCTTTTCCTTATTCCCCAGGATAAGTCTCACGTGACCCTGTTGTGCACATTTGATGTGTTTCTGTCAAACGTGTGCTTAGAGGCCTAGATATTCAGAAGGTAGATAAGGTATCACTAATTTTTCTTTAAGGATCTACAAAAGTATTTTCTTATAGGCAGGGATGATTGATTGCAATGGGTACCCCTCCTGTTGCGCATACTAGCATGACAGATTGCTCTGGAGACTCTGCACTTTGGGTAATCTTTGTGGATGAAGGGGTGTACCTGTTGGTACAGACATGCTATTGCCTGTCACTGTTTTACTTTGTTGGTGCTAGTCAGTGTCCTGTCTTTAGTGCCTGTTAGTGCTGCCTCTGGAAGAGACATAAGCAAAGGAAGGGATTATGGCCAAGGGAGAGCAAGTCATTTATGTCTAATTGCTAAAATGTAAGGAATGGAAACTGAGCATTCAAGGGTGCAGATCTGCTGTGTCTGCTCCCACTGTGCACCACTCATTGTATCATAGAATTCTGGAATAGCTTCAGCTGGAAGGGATCTTCAAACCCTCTGCCATGGGCAGCAACACGTTCCACTAGACCAGGTTGCTCCAAGCCCCACCCAACCTGACCTGGAACACCTCCAGGGATGGGGTAGGATTGTCTTTTCTGGACAACTTGTGCCAGTGTCTCATTGCCCTCACAGGGAAAAATTTCTGCACAATACCCCATGTAACCCTGGCCTCTGCTTGTTGGAAGCCATTACCCCTTGCCCCATCACTACATGCCCATCTCCAGCTTTCTTATAGCTCTTTTATGTATTGGAAGGGACTTTAAGTTCTCCTGGATCCTTCTCTTCCCCAATATGAACAAGCCCAGCTCTCATCCTGTCTCCATAGCAGAAGGACTCCAGTTCTCTGATCATCTCTTTGGCCTCCTCCAGATTTGCTCTAGCAACTCCATGCCCTTCTTATGTTGAGGACCCCAGAATTGGACACAGTACTGCAAGTGGGGGTCTCACAAAAGCAGAGTAGAGAGGTAGAATCCTCTCCCTTAATCTGCTGGTCATGCTGCTTTTGATGCAGGCTAGGATACAACGGGCTTTCTGGGCTACAAACGTGCATTGCTAGGCTTTGTCAAGTGTCTTATCAGTATCAGAATCTTGCTCTGGGAGTGAGAACAAGCAAAACACATTTTGAAAGAGTCTAGAGCCACTGCCAAATCAGAGCCTGAAGTTTCTGACTTTCTCTGAGATATAGGTGAGCATACAAGATCATGTGAATGAGCTGCAAGAAGAAAAATTTACATTGATTAAGCAACATACCTTATAAAAATGTTGATGTCAGAAGTGGAATAAAGCCTAGAACTCCCAGCTGTCTGCTATGGGCTGGCATATAATATCATGTATCAAAGGATACCCAAGCATATTGAAGAATCTTCTGCATGTATCTCTGTCACAGACATTTCTTCATAGAAATCCTTTCTTTGGGATTTCTCCTTCTGGGAAGCAAAGGGCCCCAGAAGAAGAATGTAAACAATTGTTATCAGCTGTTGTGAAATGTAGCAGGTGTCCCTGTGATTGCCTCATCTTCCTTGTGTACCATTAAAGGCCAATCACAGGAGCAGCTCAGGGACAGATTCCCTGGGCAAAGAACTTTGTTATTCATTCTTTCTATTCTATTCTTAGCATAGCTGCTCTCTGCAACCTCTCTTTTTCTTCCTTTTAGTATAGTTATAATGTATTATATATCTTATATGAATAAATCAGCCTTCTGATCAAGAAACAAGATTCTCATCCTTCTCTCACCACAGTGACCGTCTAAGGTCGCTGTAATATATCTCCATGCGAGATCCTTACTTCATGTTTTATCAGGCTTTTGTAAACTGATCTTACTTGCAGCCATCCAAGAGTCAGAGACACAAAAATCCTATTTTATGTCCATCCCTTTGAGCCCATTACATTTATCTACACATTTCTTCTATCTCTTTTCTCTATCTCATCAAGCCTAAGCTTCTTGTCCCCACTTTTGAAGTCACTGACAGCTTCTTCTTGTCTTCCTGTCATCTCTCACTTCCCTATCTAGAAGTTAACTCTATGATGTTAGAGTTATGTTTAACTAGATCATTAAATCTACTTCTCCTAATCATGCTCCATACTACTGCTTGCACATTGAAGGTGCTGCTTACAATTCTCTTGGGCTACATCAACCTTATTCTTCAAGTCTCCCTGTAAAGCTCTGTTTTACAGAGTTTCTGAAACCTAGATGATATCTAGGCTACCCACATGCTGAGACTGTGTTGTCAATGCTTGCACTACTTCCTCTCTCAGTGGTATCTGTCAAATAATTTATTTTACCTTATAAATTCTTATGAGAAAATGTTATCTTTTTATTGTGTGTTCAACTGGACCCCAAATCTGGGAGTAAATCCCAGAATATTAATTTCTGGTGATAGATTTAGCAATAGCAGTGTCCTGGGGTGACGTTATGATGCTTGTATCCCCATTCATCTGTTCTGTGCCTTTAAGACCGGCTCTGAAGAGTGGAAGTTTTTTTTGGGTTTCTCTTATCAGGGACACAGAGACAGGCAGTACATAGGGCTGTTTTCACTTCTTGCTTTCAGCTTGCTGCTTTGCTTGCTCTCTTTTCTGCTCTCGCTTCTGCTCTGCTTTGGCCTCTGCTTATTAGTTAGTTTAGCTAAACAGTCCACATTCCTTCCTGGACTGTTTCTCCTCTCCTGTTTCTGTGACCATCTTGAACCTGCTCCGGACTAGGACTCGGGAACACCGAAGGTTTGGCTGCAGCAGCTGCCCCAGTGCCGGAGGGACTGAGAACAGAGCAACCACCCCCGAAAGAGACTTTCTGATTTCGTCATCTTTCTCAGAGCGCTGTCATTGGGTATTGTTCATTTTGTGTGCTGGGGGGTGCTGTGTCTGTCAAATAAACAGGTTCTTTCCACCTCTCTCCAAGGAATTTTTTCCCGAACTGGTTGGGGGGAGGGGCCGTGTGGTTTTGCTTTCTGGAGGGGCCCTCCTTTGCAGATTCTTTAACAAATTTGCCCTAAACCAGGACAAGCAGTCAGTCATTTGTCTTTCTGTTAATAAGCAGTTGAGAGCATTTGGACAATCTGTGTTGTACAAATTCTAGTTAAAATTACTTAAAATTGCTTTTGGGAAGTGTAGACAGGAACCACAGGACGGGAGGGGAAAGGCACAGATACAAGGCCTCTTTTCCTTGAGCAGATAACGGGCAGAATTCTGCCCTGGAAACATACTGAAAGGATGGAGACACCATTGCAACCAACTTGAGACCACTTTGGAAATCAAGGTCATTACCACCTCCTGGTGCTGATAGACTGCTGGCAGCATACCTGATGTATCATTTCAGGGCATCATCTCAGAAATTTTGTCTCTTCCTGCAGAGTGAAGGTGGTTCTCCTTTCTTTCTTTGTAGTTCTCATACAGCTTTTCTGCCTTCGCCGCAACTTTGTAGTGCTGCAGAAACTGGACATTAGAACACAAGAAAGCAGCAAGCAGTCTGGCGCCCAAGACATCTGGCTAAGAAGTTGATTTGTCTTTCACTGCTAGAAGCTGCTGTAATTCTACCTGCACTGCTAGCACTGGGCTTCCTTCTGAGCTAATAGGAAGACTACAAGTCTTGCACATGATTAGGTGAGAGGTTTCAGCAATAAAGATAGCTCCTCCTTGTAAAAATTCTTCATTTCTGTCTAGTTGTATCTACCTTCAGTGTCCAATTACTGGACGCTTTCCATATTTCTCTCGTAGATTTAAAAAAGAAGAAAAAACATACTTTTCTCCTACCTGAAATCATCTTCTCATGTAAGGTACTTATGGCTGGTGTGAAATGACTACTTAGCCTTTCCTTTGGCTAAGTTAAAAAGATTTACTTGGTCTATAACTGTTGATTTCTGAGTAAAGTTATCCAGGGCTAAATCATTCACATCTCCCTTTTCAGAAGCATTTTCATATTGACAGCAATTTTTTATTTAAAGCATTGATTCCAACAGAAGAAATGATTTAATAGTGTTTCAAATGCTACATGTAGCTGCAATAACTTTTCTTTTAATTTATATGTATCCAAAGTCTCTATGTTAGCTCCTGTAATTGTATTAATGTACTGCAGAATCTCATTCAGCTTGTTATGTGTACTTCTTGAAATTATTTTCTGGTAAGTCTTTCAGAATTCAGTGCTCCGTGACCTAATTATGACTAATGTTTATGGCTTCTCACACAAAAATTTGCATTTAAACATGTTGTATTTGCCTCCAGAAGAGCCAGAGAGCCAGAAATGTCTAACACATTTCAAACGTTGCAGAACTGAACAAAGAACTTCTTGCGTGGGAGTGGGGAGAGTTTATCAAATTAGTAACAATTACCTGGAAACATTCTGTCCTGGTTTACTTATCTTGACCTAAGTTTGTTTGTTTGTGTGCCTGAACACAACTTCTTGTAAGCACATGAATAATTCTACTTAATGCAGCTCTTTCTATTTTATATTTAGTCAGAATTACTGTATTTATCACAGGGACCATAAGCAAACCTGATTAGAATGATAAGCACAAGAGACTTCATGCCTCCCAGCCTCCCAGCTAAAATCAGCTAATGGTGACACTTCCTCTTAACAACCCCCACCCTGAAGAAAGTCTGCAGCAAAACAGGATATTTATGAAAAACCCGTAACTGAAGAGGGGGTGAAATGAAAGCCAGAAATACTCCTTTTCTCTTGATCAGTTTCTGAAACATTGTAATTATTTTACAATTTAATTCAGACAAGGGGAATTATAGACAGGCATAATCATGTGCAAGAAGTTATACATGGATGCTGTTGTCTAGCTTTGTGAAATTCATGACTGGAAAGATATTCTTGGTTATGGATCAGGTGGCTTAATGTCTTCAGTAAAACAATCCTAATGATTACTATATCACAGCTCTTGCTAAGCATAGGGTTTTTCTTGCACACTTCAAGACTGCTTCAGATCTTTTGTTGGTTAGTAATCATAATATTATTCTATAGTCAGGCTATACACACTTGGTCCTGTGCTAATGCTGTACTTATTTTTTTCTCCTATCCTGACATTCCTTCCCTTTTCCCCAGCTTCTTCTGAAAGAGAGATCATAATCTCTGGCAAGTTTTCTTTGGTATTGTTTTTTCTTTTTTTTCCTTATAATAACTAACCCAAGCTCTTTTGAGACTGAACATTCCACCCTCTTGTTACCCCAGCTGTAAAGCTCAGTTCAGTGTCTGTGCTAGTCAAGTAGTGCAAACATTGTTCCTTCAATATTTTTTTTTACTTTCAAGAAGATGTTTTTGTTTATACTGATTAGTGGTCTCTGTCTACAAACTCACTCTAAGTTTTCTGGGTTTCAGGCTCTTTGGAGCAGCCCTCTCCTTGCAGTGGTGTTGGGCTTATTTGCTGTGCTCAGGTAACAGCAAATAATGCAAACTGGAAACATCTTTTTAAAACACCGCATATTGCTACATATATCCATAGGTCCATATTCTTCATATTGCATGTTGCCAAAAAATCATCAAATCAGAAACTTTTAGTGAAAAAGTGTAATTTTAAATTAAAACTTCATCAGGAGACAATTCAGAGAATTGAATTTTCGGTTAAAAAGAAAGAGAGTGAGCCCACAATAACCTTGTAGAGATGTAGAGTTCCATATTGTGGAAGATGTTCGTCAAACATCCTTGCATAACCCTTCAGTGAATTGGGATAATGGCTAGTATTCTATACCTAAGTATTCTATATCTCCCAATGAGTGCTTTGACCAGCATCATATCTGTTACTCTCTGTGTCCTTTTTCTGAATACGCAGAAATAACGTTGCTCCAGGAGGCCTGTGAGCTGCAAATGTCTGGAGGCTGAGAATGCTCAGAGAGGAGCATGGATGCTCTACTACTATGATTCTCTCTAAGCATCTGGTTTTGACTATCAGAAACAGGATTTGGGGAAACATGAAAATTGGTTCCAACCCACTGTGGCTCTCTGCTGCTCTTCAATTGTCACAAACCACATGACAAAAATGCAGGAAGAAAGAAAGATAGAACACCCACACCTTCTCCCACCCTTGATAAAATTGCAGGAATTGTAGATTTCCTTTCAAGCAGGTGGTGCTTTAGTGCAAAGTACTATTTACTGCTATGAGAACAACAGTTCCTACAGAAGAAATTATATGGCTGAGTTGGTGCCCTCTCTGGTTCAGGATCAGTTTTTGTCAGGCTGGCAGAAGTATGCAGCTAACGCTTCAACCCACTGGTAGAAATACCAACAAAACTGGTCTGAATTATTATTCTGTTCTAGATACTATCTGGAATGGGAGGAGTTGTGTGGCCTTTGGGGCTCCAGCTGTGCATTGCTGCTGCGCTGCTCTTTGGTGGAGGAAGAGGGAGAGGTAAGAGAAAATCTGGAATAGGTCCACTGCACAAAGACAGGCACACGTCTGAGCTCATTTTTCATTCACAGACCCTTCGGTTTGCAATCCAAGGTCTTGTGACTACCCTGTCCCAGGAGCCAGTACAGCTGGCTGACAATGCCGGGCCTAGGGGACTGAGCTAGGACAAGCTGGGCACCAGAAAAAGTGTAGCCACTGCCCAAGGTCCCTGCCCTAAGATCTTACACTCATCTCATGCAGTGAAGTGTGTTACAACAGAGTAAGAACATGAGGAAGATCTGATGCAGTGTCAGCAAAGGAAGTACTAACAAGTAATGCATTTATTTGGCGTGCTGCGCAAGGCATCATCCAGTGATATATGAATCCAATTCTGGTCTCCTTCCTCTGCAGAGCTCTCTGGCAGCCTGAGCTGCCTGAATAACTACATGACTACCGTGAGTTGCATGTGGGTAACGGAGAAGCCCATGGGCAATGGACCTTTCCACCTGCATTTCACCAAGTAAGAACTGCACACCAAGAGCTGTCTCTGGTAGCCCCAGCTCTGGCTTGGACAGGGCAGTACTGAGAAGCAGAGATGGAGCCCAGCTGCGGGCTTTACTCCCTCCACAGCAGGACACCTGTGGCACAGCTAGCTCTGCCACCCCATCACCCCAGGCCTCAAGCTGATCTCTACTGGGGCACCACAGCCTCAGGGGCCACAGCAGTCAAGTGCACATGGCTGCATGGTCTCCTGTCAGCTGTGGGCTCTCCATCTGTTTAGTGAACCATTCTGGCAGGCATCTCAGAGCAGAGAACCTTTCCTTCCTGGCCTCTGGGTCCCCATGACCTGGGAACTTACAGAGGCCATCCTATGTAAAGCTGTCTAATCAACTTCTAATAATTTCTTTCCTTTTTGCCTAGAAATTAAACACCTAATGATTTAATGTATACTATATATATAGATACAAGTCATAATCTTTAATAAGAGATTTAGAATATTATCTGAATAATTTTTCCTCTAATAGAAGAAATCAGGGGAATCATTTGCTAACTGATAGGATAACTTGAGTTTAATGTATTTAGGTTATGTAGAAACATTGACTTGACCACCAGTAACTATTATATGATGGTAAGCCACTCTGAGTTAGATGACTTATATTCTGCTACACTTAAGTAAAAAATAGCCTAACTCTTATTAATACTAGATTTTAAATCTATGGAAAGAGGGACAAGCTGATAAACTGTGATATCCCAGTTTCCTGTGGGATCACATGCAATGTGAAAAAATTGCTAATGAATGGCTAAACCACAAAAAGGCAAAGCAACTTCGAACATACTTTGCTGTCAGTACTGGTTTGTTTGTAGTGAAAGAGGACTTAATGTACAGCTTATTGTTACCTTTGTGCCATGCACTTGTAACCAACTGTCCATCCACTCTGTCCATCCCCCAACCCACCTGCTTTCCTGCAGTTACAGCAGCTCTCTCACTTTCAGAGGGAGCAGGGAACAGCTACCAGATGCTATGTGTAGCTTCTCTGAGATCTGGTGCTCTCAGATCTGGTGCTGTCAGCAGTAAGGTTATAAAGGTGTCTTCTTCCTGTCCTGCCCTGCCATCCATCCAGCCAGCTGGTTTGCTTGCTGTCTGCACTAAAGAGGTTCATGGTCTTCCAGAGTGTGGTGCTGTGCTAAGGTGCCACACATGCATAAACTGAAAAGCACTTAAATTGTATGACTTAAAAGAAACTTTCAGCCTTTTTATTCTTCTAGCCTCTGGTCAAAGGGCCACAACGCCAGCTGCAAACTGACTGCCACAGAGAGCATGCAGAATAAGTACCACTGCACAATTCATTTAGCCAGCCAGATCTTGGAAACAGATGGTTATAGAGTCTCTCTCCAGGGAAACTTCTTTGGATGTAATCAGACATACATGGCCTTTCTAGAGTACAATCCCCGCAAGCACAGTAAGTATGAACCAGGACAGCTGAGAGCTGAGGCTCTGCCCAGCAGCTTCAGGATAGGTCTGATATGCTGCCTAACAAAGGATGTCTCAAAGATAGCAAGGGAAAACAATGAAAACAATCAAGTCTGCCCATCCCCAGAGATTGCAATGTGTCAACTGCATCAGTAAGGATGCAGTCACTGAGTCTCTCCATCCTGACTTTTCCCAGACTTCAGAGGGGCTGGATCTGGAGCACCATTCAACAATACTTCTCATCTGCATCATGCTTTCTTGTGCCCTGGGTAATTTGCAATTGGATTGCTTCAATTATTTGTTCATTTTGCTGTTTAATTTTTCTCTAAGAAATTATGTAATAAGGAGTCATGGATTTTAACAGTGTCCCATGGCCTGGTACCAGGGAGAAATTCTCAAAACCTGTCCGTATTTGTGGTATGTTGTAAGGGCAGAATGTGATATCCAGAGTGGTTCTTTGCTTGCAAGATTAACCCTAGGGACTACTGGAGTTATCCTTAATTTATGTCAGATCTGTAGCTGTTCTGATGCTGTAAGATAACTTGGTCTACTGCTAGTGTTAGTATCCCTCTTTAGACTCAGCTTTATCTTCCATTATTTCAGTCACCCTAATATCATGCATTTTCTTTTGTGGTGTCCCAAACACTGTGAAAAAAACCCCGCCTCCTCTATTTGCAGTAAAACTTGATCCACCTTTGAACATCCAGAGCAATGCCACTGCCAGGAAGTGCCAGATATGGTGGAGTGTGTGGAATGTGCCTTGGTACCTCACTGAAATTCTCCAATATGAGTTGCAGTATAAGGAGTACAGCATGTCCTGGGAGGTAACTGGATGAGGCATACAGTGATCCTACTTTTTTCTTTGGGTACAATGGCCTTGCCACTGAGCTCTGCCAGCTGGCTTAAGATGGCCTTTCTGGTTTCCCATACTAAGGCTGAGAGATTTTACATTAAACATCAATACTGAAGTTCAATAACTCTCCTTCTTATGAACCCTGCATCATTATTCAGGACCTCTTCTTGCATCTAAGAAAAGAAAACATGGAAAAGAAAAGAGAAGGGAAAAACCAACAAAAAAAGAATATTTAAAAGACCATCCTTTTGCCCAATCTCATTAACAGCAATGCTTTGTAATACTTTGCAGGTTGCAATGAACAAGACACTGCCCAGTTCACTGCCACAAGTAGAAATTGAAGCCAGAGAGCTTCGCAGTGGCATTGCTTATGCTGCAAGAGTTCGCTGCAAAGTTTCTGAAAATGAGAATTCATACCACAGTCAATGGAGTGAGTGGAGCCAGACAACAGTGTTTAAAAAAGCAGGTACAAAGAATTTTCATCTCATTTCATTTCTTTTCATGCCCATGTTAAAAAAAAAAAAAGGTGGTAAAATGAAGCTTTTCAAATCAGAGGTAGCTTTCTTCAATTATCCATAGCCAAATTATTTTCCTTAAGGCCTTTAGCTGCCTGTTTCATTTGTAATCCTTGGTTACTTGGGGTTCTATCTTGACTTCCTGACTTTTTATTAAAAATTTTTGTGCTGATTCTATTTCTAGATGTCCCCAAAGTCTCTGAAAAGATTCTAAATATCAAAACTATGCAGTACTTGTTCATTCCTCTGAGTTTTGGCACTCTACTCTATTTATTCTGGAACTGCAAGCTTTCCTCAAGGTATGTGACTTTCAGTAAGTTCCCCTTGATCTTTATGGCCTGAAAAGGGTAAATCAAGAGTCATTACATTATTTTTCCTTCCTGTTTCTGCTGCACAGACTCAGTCATTTCCAAAAGGTCTTCTGGAATGTGACATGTTCCTTGGCTGATGATAGTTAATGACACACTATACAGTCCTTAAGGAGACCAAAATACCTTTGAGACTCCCAAATTTGACTGAAGTCCAAGGATGATGGTATCTTAAAGAAATTTAAGCACATGGAAATATTTGAAGTTTCATGTAGATAAATTAAAAGTGCAAGCACACAGCAACCCATAAAGGTTGTTAAACTAATGTCAAGCTACGTGTGATATTCCTGGCAGGAGTCAGGAATAAGGCAATAAAGGCAAAATAAACTGACTGATTCATTTGAGACCAAGTTGCACAGACAAAAAAGTGGTTTTAGAACCTTGGTTCAAAAATCGTCTGCAATTTTTTATTCTGGCAGAGGATAAGTACCTCTTTCTTTTTTACCTTGACATACATTACTATGCTCCATATACACATTTTTCGTAGAGAAACAGAATACATTATGTCCACATGATAAAACATTTTTATAGGATAGACTCCAATAAAGGGGCAAGGATGTCTGGCAGAATTTCTCTGTTTAAATGTAATGAAACTAGAACTCTCTAAAATACTTTCAGAAACAGTGGTTTAGATTAAGTAAGCTGATAAACAAATGCTTAAACAGCTCAGTGTATATAATGAATCATAGACAAGTATATTAAGTTTGTGACATATTCCAAATAAAATTATGAGACTGTGCTTCAGGTTAGAAAAAACCTAAATTAAAATTAAATGCATGCACAGGTGGCAAAAAAATAATTGCATGAGAAGTCAGAAATTATGATGAGTGGGCTTCTTGTGCAATCTTACTAACAAAGTGGGGTGGGGTTCATCTAGCCAGTATCATGGAGACAGAACACAGAAAAACTCTATTTTTTTTAAGTGGTGTTTTCTCACTTTAGGGCAAAAAGCCTCGCCTGCTTTAACATTCCCACGCCAGCTGCTTTCTTTCAGCCACTCTATAGTTTGCACAATGGGAATTTTAAGGTAAGAAATAAATTTCATTTCTTTCTTATGACCCTCCGTTTATGAGAGGAGGATTTTTTTCTGGGATTAATAATTCTAGATCCTGAGCAGACTTACTGACACTGTTGATTCTGATCTTCCTGAAAGGTTATAGTTTCTCTTTTTGCTGCTTCCGCATACTAGTTAACCACCAGAGCTTCTGTTCAGCTTCTTGCTCCTTAGAAGCGGAACGCCTCCAGTGGCTCCCAGTTCAGACTGAATGCAAAAGGTGCACCTTTTCAAAACCAAAGCAATACCAGCAGCTTGCATTATATTCTAGTGGTGTAATCTTGTAAACATTTGTGAAATTAGCTGCTAGGTTTTTACCCTATTACTCTAACTTTACCTGTTGGATTTGCACTAAACATCTGGATTATTGTGCCAAAGCTATATAAAGAAAGAAAAGTTATTTTGGAGTAACTATGCAAAATGACCCCAACTTATTGATGCTTTCATTAGGACTGGGTTGGACTGAATGAGGCTTGTAGCCAGCTTGAAAGAGAAGAGGCCAGCAACTCAAGAAAAGTGAATGCAGATAGAGTTTCTGATCTAAACACCCAAGAACTGATTTCCCAGATCTCATTGAAACCTACAGGAAGCACAGATGTGGTTACTGCAGAAGAAAACTTTGCATTTGTCTCAGGTCCAAGCCAGCAGTATGTCCCCAGCAGGTACATAAGAGCAGAAGAGATAGAGATGTGGCCAGGACTATTGTTTGCACCAAACCATGCTGATGATACCGTTGGCCCAAAATTCTCTGAAATAATTAAAGACAACCTTGAGAGCCCTAGTGTTGGAAGGAATTATCCCTCTCACTCACAGCATGGAAAAGGTGACTTTCTTATGCTTGGAGAATCTTTGGGGAAAAAAGATATGTCCTTCAGTGGTAGTGACTATTGTACTTTGTGTGACAATGATACCACAGGAGGTTTGATTTCCGCTGAACTACTGAAGCTTTCTAATCACAATAGTCATGTTAAACATCAGAAAGACCAGTGACCTTCTCTGAGGAATACTGCCTACAAAGTTCCTTGTGCTCTCCTATCACCTCCCAAGCAGCACGAATGGGGACTTGTCTGCAAAGTGCAGACATTTTCAAACATGTATCATTTTAAAACACATCCTCAATTTCTGTACTTCAGAAGAAGATTGTGACTAAGTCCCATGTCCAGCAAATACTACCCCTACAGGCATTCCCTAAATTAATCTCCTGGCTGCAAGATCCATTAACCCTCTTGTCTAAGAAGGCAGCAGCAGACCTGCTGTTTTCCTCAGGAAGAACTATTATAGTTGTGTGCCTCGTGGAACCAGCAGTATTTTCAATATGATAAACCATGATTTAAATTCCATCATTTTGTAAAAAATATGCATGATTTTTCACAAAATCGTGAGAAACTATTTTTGCTTAAGAAAGTAATTCTGCTTCTTAATATGATATTGATGAATTAAAGGGATTCCTGATTTGATCAGAATTTGTAATTGCTCTGTTTAGAGATAATCAAACAGTAGGCCTTGTTCTTTATTATCTTGAATGGCTGTAACTTTTTATTTTGCAATAAATAAGCCTCATGTACTGCTTTAACAAAAATTTATTTCAAGGTTAAGTGGCTGGGCTGATTTAATAGAAAAAAAGTGAAAAATAAGAACAGCACAAATGACTTTTACTTAATTACAGTACAGGCCAGGCCCACTGCCTCTCCAGAGCTTCTATTATTTCTCCAGAATTCATGAGTCCTTTGCCTATCTGCACAGCAGGTACAGCCTTTGTGAGCTGAATCTCTGGAGGTTTACTTTCTGCCCTAGACACAGAAAATCCTATACTTGATTAATAATCTACCAAGCAGATTTTTGCAGTCTTAGTTCCGTCTCTGAGATTTAATGGGCTCAACAGTTTTAGCAAGCATACTGAGATATGTACATATACATCCAAACTAGCTGACACATCTATATACACAGTCACATACATTCATTTCCTCCTCTTTGGAGTGCTTCCCTTGTTACTCTGGCGAGAACACAGATTAATTTAGACAAGGCAAAGAAAGATTTCATGTAGAAGAAACAAAGTGGGTCGAGACATCCTTCCCAAAAGTGTGCTAAACTGTTGTGAGCAGTCTTTATCTGTAAGAAAAACAGGAAGAGGTAGAGGAGTTAACACCTGATTTGTGTGTTGCCACAGGAGGTGATAGCAGTGATTAGTTTTCAGTGTTGTAAGCAAAGGGCATTTCTGATACCTGAAAAATATCCCATTTCTGGTTCTTGGTGCTTTCTAACTTACAAAAACTATATTCAAGGGTGCTTCTATTACTCCGCCACAATCTAATGGCAAGAGAAGAACATGATGTTGCTGTCATTAACAGTTACTGTTATTTCCCCAGGATGAGAAAATCAGTAAAACAATGCCACATACCAGGAGGATGTTGGTGATCCCAAACTTTTAGACCCTATAGCGCGGTTTGATGTATTGTCCCAAATTTCAAATCTTCAGAATCTGAGGGACACTTTTTGAAATTGTCAGATCAATTGTATCTTAGATTCATCAGTTCTTGGCAGACGAGAACTTCGCAGACGAGGTGGGTTTCCCCCTTTCTTATGAACATGTCTGCACAGAAATATAACCATTTTCATAAAATCTTGTTTTATTAATAAGGTATTCTGTACCAGCTGTAATAGCAAAATGAGAATGGGAACAATTATATTCAGATATGAGTAAGGAGAAGCAGGTCAGGCTTCTATGGAAGGGAGAGTGCATTAAGGGAGTTTTCATTAATAAAGACGCAAAAGAAAACTGAGATTGAATGTAGTCAGAAATTATTTGAAAGAAATGAAAAGTCAAAAACTGTGCTGCTTGTGTCCATCAGGGCAAGATAGGAAGACTATAAGGACTGAGTCTGCAGATGATGACAGGCTGATGGTTGAAAGGCTGAAATGATATTCCAGCATCAGCAGTTCTCCAAGTGAAACCTCCTAAAAACTTTTAGCTGCTTCTGCTTTTATGGAATTACTTAAAAATATTAGTTGTTGCAGCTAAAACCAAAATGCCTCTTCTTTACAATTAGGTCTTTGGAAAAAGAAAGCCTCGTTTTTATTTAGCCACAGAAATACTACAAATTTTCTAAAGCCACCCCCCCCTTTTTTTTCCAGTTTCCTTTGTTTTTAAAATTTTTTGTACTTTTTTTGGTGTGTCATTTTTGAGATTGGTATTAGGTTTAAGCTATGGTTTTTCACAGCTTGTTCCAGAATCTCTGAACTATTCTAAGGCTGACTTTTGCCTCCAAGAGTGATATGTATCCTTCCAGTGGAAGATAGAGAATTACAGCCTAATAAGGAGACATAATATTGGCTATGGTGAAACCCATGAAGCCTTTCATATCCTGGGACTACTAAGCACATACTATTTGTATCACCTGCAACCAGAACAAAGTAAGACAGCATATTCTCCTTTTTCTTCTGTTGAGTTTTGTCAAAAGAAATTTTTTTGGAAGGTACTTAAGTAGTGCTTGTAAGCCACTAAGGAGCTGGAAGTGTTCTGTGACAAAGATTTTGGTTTAATTGTAGATATGCTTTTTGGTGGTGTGTTTGGGGGTTGTTGGGTTGGTTTGGTTTGATTTGTTTGTCTCACCTGGGACTTCTACTCACATAAACTGCCCAGGGCATGGGGACTGTATGTAGCCTCCATCTAGGCCTGAGGGACACAGCTTGTCTTCAGTTCTGTTTTTGTGTCGCTTCCTGTATGGCCCCTGGGGGTGGGCTTCAGGTAGTTATATTTGGATAGCCCCCTTGGGTGGATGTGGTAGTGTCTCCCCACTCCCCAGGGCCGTGTCCCCCTCCCCGGGGCAATGTCCCCCTCCCCGGGGCAGTGTCCCTCCCCAGCCCGGCCCGATGCCCCTCGGCGCGTGGCCGCCCCCTGCTGGCGGATCCCGGACGGCTCCTCCTGCGTGCCTCCCCACAGGCAGCGTTGACTTCCCCCGATTCTCTCCAAATTCCTCACATCTTCCTGAAGGCATCATGCCTCGACTTGGAAATACTTATTCAACTACATCCTCATTTGTTACATGAAGAATGAAATAAGTACTAGCTGCCGTTCTCCAATTCTGTATGTCATTACATGCTAAAGTAGCATTTATTTGCAGTAACTCTCTATTAATTCATTACATAAATTCTGGTACCCTGTAGCTCTCACATCCTAGTTCAATATATTGCTAACAAACTATTATTTCAGAGTTTATATTAATATATTTGCTTTCTTTTTTGAAACACTTTGCACTCTATGTAATTCCATATTAGAGTGTATTTCACATATGTCAAAATATTTTTCCTCTTCATTTTTGTCTCCCCAAGTGACTAAAATCTTTCCCAGAAGAATATCACAAATCTTGTACACATACTTTCTATTTCATTATCAAAACTGATGAAAACATTGAATCAGATCAAGTTTGAGCCTGGAATGCTCCTTGAAATGCCATTCCACTTTAACAAGGAACTGCTAATGATTAGACTCAAACACATTATCAAAAAATTTAATAATTCATTACAAGACTAGCTGCTCCCATTTAGGTCAACTAGCTTCCTTAGTATTCCTTTAAAATTGAACTGTGTCAAAAATCTTGGCAAAGTCAAATTATAGACTACCTACCCTGTTAGCAGCAAGTAAACTTTTTTGTCAAAGATGGAAGTTATATTGTTTCTCTGTTTATCCACTTGGTGTAGCATTATTTTGGGCCTTACTTTTCCTACATTTGAAAATGAGACTCTATCATTCTGAAGTCCTCTCGTTTTCTTGAATAGCTTCTCAGAAATAACTTTTAACATTGCAGAGACTGCTTCAGTTATTTACATTTTGCTTGTTTTTTTTTTTTTCCTTTGGGGTTGTTTTATTTGTTTGATTTGGTGTTTTTGTTTTCTTTCATTTTCCCCAAAAATTAGTTTAGGGCAAATTTCATCTGTCCCTGCAGAATTTAACACACGTGCTAAGGACTTCAACTCAGATTTTTTGTCTGCTATTATCTTGTTGAAATGAATATTATCTTGTTAAAACTAGATTGTTCACTGGAAGAAAAATGGTGTGCTCTATTCTTCAATCCATTACACATTATCTACTATTCACTCCCTTTCCTGAACAGTAATGGGCCTTTACTCTCCCTTTTTCCCAAAACTGATGACAAACTTGTAGATGTTGTGGTTGTTCCCTTTTCTAACTAATTGTAGTTTCTCAGTTTGTTTTCAACTGAACAAGAGATAGAAAATATCTACAGTCCAAGTTTTTCAGCATGTTTGGTACCCTAAACCCTGCCAGATGAAGCCATTGGACTCTACAGCATTGTCATCTCACAGGATTACATATGATATATTGATATTTCATAGCTTTAAATTCTACTGTGTGCTTTATTACCTCTATTCTAAAGGCACCATTTGCTTTTCTAGAAAGGAAAATGTTAGAGTTTGCTGATATTAAGCAGCAGAACCTAGGAAATTGCCTATAGTGATGCTGTTGCCTGATCTGTACTTGCCTTGGCTCATACACGCTGGAATACACATATAGTCTGTACAGATGATCCACAGCCCAGGGGAGCTGAATCAGTATCACATGTGCCCAAGTAAGCCCTGCTGGACAGGATATGAGCCTGCACAGAACTGTCTTGACTGACACACAGAGCTTAATTGAGTAGTCATATAATATTATTGCAAGTCTGATGGTTTTGCTTCTTTTCATTTCTTTGTGTTCACAACTCTTGGCAATATGATGTTTGAAATAGCTGTAAACTTGCTGTGTACGAGCCACAAATTTTATTAGTTTTGTGATGAACCTGATAGTTTTTGAGAATTATAAAAGTATCCAAGGACATAAACATAAATCCAACTGCTCAAGCAGCCATGTGGACTATTATACTTGTCTGGTTAGACCCAAAACTGTAAACAGAGGAGAGAAAATTCTTTCGAGATCACATGTTAAAGAATCTGCCTTTTTGCCAGGACAATCTCTTTGAACTCACGTGTGTGAAAACCATCACAATGTCTGTCATTCAGTAGCTACAAACAAAGTTACAGCACTACTGCCCCAAGTTATGCAAAAGGTTTGTGATACTCAGGAGAGTTTGTCTGAGATGCCTAAAATACGGATAGTCTGAATAGCGAACATAGGCTTACAATAAAAAGCCACATACACACACACACACACTGATCCATGCCTCCAACCTACTACAAGGTTATGATCAATTGTTCTACTCATCTGCAGAAAGATGAGAGAACTGTCACACAGGAAAGCTGATTTAGGCCGACTTCTTAAAAAAATCTTTCTGAAAAAAGTGTATTAACCCTCCGACACAGCGATTACCCTTACCCTCCGTGCACTCCCATTTGAAGCTAAATATCTGTATTTTGTAGACTGTGTTGTTCAGTAAACTACATGGTCTTTTCCTGCCTCATCCTTTTGAGTAATCCCTCACAATTCTACGAATTCCTTGACAAACCCTATTTGCTCGCTGCAGTGTTCTGCACCGCTGGCCCGCCCTTCCCGGCCTCTGCGGCCAGCAGGCTCGCACACGGACTGACACAAAGCCGTTAACGGGCATAGAGGGCTCGACCGGAAAACAGCCTGTCAGAACCGGCGAGGGACCGCGGGTGTTACGCAGACACGGGGGGTTCTCAGGAGCGAACACCCGCACTAGAATTGTATTTATGACACACTTGAGTTCCGAGCTGCGCGGAGGGGGCGGGCTGACGCCGCCGTCCCCCAATAGCACGGCGCGCCGCCGCCGTGGCACGGACCCGGCCGCAGAGGGCCCTGCCGGCGGCCCTGCCCTCTTCCGCCCCCATTACACGCAGCTTCCTGGGGGCGTCATCGCACAGCTGCGCAGCCTCTCGTCGGCTCAGGCGCTGAGGCTGCCGGGGGACGCTGTGGCCTGGCCCGAGTGTGAGTAACAGTTACCGCCACCAATGAGCGAGCACAGTGCGCGGAAGACCCACCTACGGCGGGGGGATTGTTGTGGTGACGTCAGGGGCGGGGGACGCGGGCGCCCCATTGGCTCAGGTTGGGCCGAGCGCCTAGCGCGGAACGGGTGGGGAGAGGCCCCGGTCCGGGCGGGCCATGGCCAGCACCGGCAGCCCCCTGGTGAGTCCGGGCGCGGGGAACGGCCCGCGGGCCAGGCGGGCCATGGCCAGCACCGGCAGCCCCCTGGTGAGTCTGCCCGGGGCTGCGGCCCGCGGGGTGCTGGGGGAATAAGTAGGCCCGGGCGTGAGGGCCGGCCCGTGAGAGGTGGCCGCCCGTGCCCAGCGCTTTGGCGGCGGCGGGGTCGCGGTGGGCTTTCACGAACGGCCGCGCCTCCTGCGCCCGCTGGAACAGGGCGGGTGAGCGGGCGCTGCCGCCCGTGGGGCCACTCTTGTCTCTGCTGCTCGCGGTCATTCTTCCGCCCCCCACTCCTGAGTCGCCGCGGGTCTCCGTTCTTCCCCGAGCGCCGCCCGTTCGCTGGAGGAGGTGAGGCCGATGGTGAAGGGGCCGCACTGCGGCCTCTCGCGGACCTCCGTTTTCGGTTCCGGTACGGGGCGTTGGCGTGGCTATGCCGGGCCGTCTCCCGACGAGAGAACAGGTGTTGTTGCCTTGTGGGAGCTACCTGTCACTCTGTAATCGATTTCTTTTGTAGTAGGAACAAACGCGTGAGGAAGATCGCGAGGGTCACAGTAGGACGCCGTTTCAAACGCAGTTGTTTACGTTAGTCTGACAGCGTAAACTCGGTTTGTGTGCAGTGGCATATCTAGAAGATGGAGTTGTAACTGGTATACAGACGTTGTAATGGTAAATCTTCTTTTGTGTTGTAAGTTATACAGTTCAGCTAGCATAGACATCCCCTCTTGAAAAGAAAAATAATCACCAGCTTTCACTCGTGTTGACAAAACTACCTGGCAGTGATATGTTCCTTATCCTCGTGTGCATGCTGCTGTGCTTTTGGGTCTTGTGTTTTGTCAGTTGCAAATTGCCAAGCTTCATTCTGCAACACTTAAAACCTTTTCATCAGTTGGAATTGGCTGAGGAGGGTTTTCTGTGGAGAATAGCACAGCAGTGTTGATTCTTGACATGCTGTTTCAGTGTGCTCTCCTCTTCATGCTCAGTGATTTTTTTATTAGGGTATTACACAAAATCATATTTATTGATGAAAATGAGAAGTACTGTGGGAATAACTCTTCAGAACACATAAATGCTACATGAAGGAGTATGAGATAAACTAGTTTTTGATTATTAAAGGAATTTGTTTTGCTTTCTTGCTAGTTGATACTGCTCTATAAAACTGCTTCTGAGCATCAGAGATGACATCTGTTTACTTGGACTCTTAAACAGAGAGTATGCTTCCCTTTGTGTTTCTGCTCTTGCTTATTGCCCATCTTTTTGGTTTTTTTTCCTCAAAAATGCTCGCATTTCTGTTCCTTTTCTATATACAATTTAAGTCCTTGCCCATAAGAAGAACATGCAGAGAGGGGAAAAGTTAAGAATGCAACTGCTGCCTATTTAGGTAAAAATTAGGATATTTTGTCACGATAATTCTTTTTAATTCCTTCTCTTCCATTCTATTGAATGTTTTCCTGGTCAGGTGAGTGTACTGACAGGCAGTACCAGATACAAGTGGCCCGATTCCACTAACCTTTTTGTAATTAAGATGAGATCAAATATGGGAAATCCAGTATTTCTGAGACTGAGCAAGTTACTGTTAATGTTTATGTGATGGAGTTAGTGACATAATGAGTTCTGTGATGACTGAGTTGTAAATGCATAAGAGGGATTAAGGAGGGGAGGTGTGAATAGAGCACAGCTTTGAAAGGAACATTCTAGCAATTCTCTGCCAAAACAGTTTTCTGTATTTTTGTATGCACAGACAATTCCTAAAATATTCCATTATTTTCTGAAGATTGACATAAGGAAGGGAGTTGTACTTCTAAGAAGGAAAGTATTTTAGGCTTTAGTTGCGGATTCCAATGTGATGTTAGTTATTTGCTGTTAATCTTATTGTGAGTATATTGGGTTTCAAACCAAGAAGTGCCCTTCCTCTCATAATGAGAAGTCTGGAAGTATGGTAATTTACATCTTCATCTGCAGCAACATCTTCACTGGGCTGTTCAGCTGCACGAGCAGTTATTAGATTCTACCAGTGTTTCCAACCTGATAAAGCTTATAGCGTAGTCATGGACCTGGCTGAACAAAATTGCTGCCTTCTTTTTGTTCCCCCAGTGGAACTAATATGAACTACACTTTTCAAAGAACTGGGCCTGCAGAGCTTACATAGAGTAAGTTTTGCATCTATGTTGAGAATTAGATTACACTATATTAAGAGTTCTGTTTGTAGTTATTTGTACATGTAAAACTTCCTCATACATACGTAGGAAAAACCCTTCAAGCCTGTCTATTTAGTGTTCTCTTCTCTTCTCCTTCTTTTCATCATAAAGCTGTGACTAGTCTTTATCAGTCATGTATGTGCTTTTAACTGGGATGGGTTTTTAGTAAATGTTCTGGACATCAAATTGCTTACCAAAGCAGGCTGCAAGAATAGAAAATAGTAGAAGAGAAGGATGTTAAAAAGGTGCTTAAAGGTGGAAAAATCAGAAGTTTTAAGAGGTACAGTTTTATATGCATTCATATTTCTAACATTAGAAGTTCTTAGAGCTAGTAGAAAGGATATGATCCACAGGGTAATCTGAGTATAATAGGGATGTTCTACCATATGGGTAGGCTTTTTCCTTTTTTAAACAATTTTTTCTTTAGATTATTGATCTATTACAGTGCCAGAAGTAAAGTTTAATTTAGCTCTTGAAACTCTACAGGTAGATTACTGTAGCTGGATGTTGTAAGATACCCTGCAGGCTCAGCCTCCAGTTAGGAGGCAGCATTATCAGAAAATCATGGAAAGGGATGCTGACTATTGAGGTACTTGCAGGAATTTTTGTGCAGAAGGCATGAAACCAGGGGCACAATCACTTTGTTAGACTGAAAAATGTAGTCAGCTGGCAAAGTAATAAAAATAAATTGGGTCTGAGTATTTGAAATATTTTAGTAATACCTGTTTTTTAACAGTAAACTTGTATGTTTATATATGTATTTGTCAGAAAAACTATACAGATTGGTATAGAACTAGCACGTTTATGGCATTCAGAAAATATGCGAGTGACTTTAATTTAGAAAACACTATATTTGAAAGATAAAATCATTTTTCAAATTCCTCATATTGGACCTTTCCAAAGAATATGTATGATGCCAAGGAATTATTTCTGGTATTTCAGACGGAAAAACTTTCTTTGCAAGTGGCCAGGTTAGATTATGTATATATAATAAAGAAGGAAAAAAGAGCAATAAGCAGATTTTCCTCCCTTCCCGCTTCCCTTTCTGACATCTTATTTGCAGGTAAGCTTTTAGAAACTTACTGTAGTCTAAAGCACCTGAAAAGACTGGAAACAAAGTACGCAAAGCTAGCTATTTGGTCTAGAACCTTATTTTTCACACCATATGAATTCTACTCAAAATTGCTGTAGGAAATAAGTGATTTGCTGTGTGGCTAAATATTGAACTTGAGATTTGATTTCTGCTTTAAAAGACAAGCTGTAAATACTTCACTTGCAAATATTTTATTATTCTTTATGGTGAAAAATTGCAAGGATTAACTGGCTTAGAGCATTCTTCTGAAAAAATACTAAATTCAATGTTTTGTTCTTTAGTAATCCTGCAGGAATTTACATTTCTTGACTGTGCCATGAATCCTTCGTACATGCACTCCATCTATATACTGCTGCCTTGGTGTGTCTGCTTCTCTGTTCTTCATGCCAAGCTGTTCTCTTTGCCTCCTGTAGCTGCTAGCAAGCAGCCTGGCATAGGAAACCCTTTTGTGTTTGCTAGGCTGAGCCCCCATCTATGCCATGCAGCACCTGATTATCAGTGTGCCTTGTGAGGTAGCTGGTGGTGTATTCTGGGATCCAGACTATCGCAATCACAGACAGCTTTTGTTTTCCTGTGAGCTAGCCTAGATCTGTTTATGTTAAATTAATTCTCAGTGGTTTGTTTACATTATAGCTGTTTGGGCCCTAGGCTGACTTTAGGTTCTTGGAGATTTGAGTGGTTTCCTGTTTCTGATTTGTTTTGAAGTACTAGGTAGTGGAAGGAGGGCTTAAATAGTCTGTCTCTGAAGATGATTGGAACTTAATGCTTTGCTTAGCAGTAGAGGAGGTCAGAGGGTAGCTGGCTGATATGCAGGTTCTTATAAATCTTTTCATTAGCTTTAATCCCTACCTGATTTTTGAATTACAATCTTGGAAGTCAGTGGCAAGAAATACCACTGTATGTAAAGTGGTCAAATTTAGAGAAGGGCATTTGCATAAACTAAAATTTTGGATCAGCATTGCTTGGTATGTGAAAAATTAATTTCTCTAGAAGCAAAAATGATCTTGTGGATAAAATACCTTTATTCCCTAAAGGCCAAAACAATCTAAGAATGTAGAGGTGTTCTCTGTGCTTCCAAAGCATTGAGCCTCTTGGCTATATTTTTGCTAATATAATATGAAGCTGATATCCTCATTAATCACTTATGGATGAACTGTGTTATGGATTTACTGCACAAAGCAAGAAATGACCATAGACGAACAGTACTTCTGTTTACCACTACTGCAGAGGTACAAGCCATTTTAGGTAAAATAGTATGTTTGAATAGGGGAAAGCTTGAAGCTTTCCTTCCATTAATTTGTAGAGTCTTTAATCTAGAAATGTATTACCAGGACATGTTTTTTTAAAGCTCTTTTATTGTCCTTCAAATTATGGTTATTTCTATCAAGATATTTTGTTAAGATATTTTTGTGGGAAACAGTTTTATGCAGTACTTCAATGAGTGCTTACCTTTCAGCATTAGAGAGATTTCAAATGACACTGGGGCCTGAGGGTGAGCATAGTTGTTTGGGTGGGTTAGAGCCTAGACTTCTTTAATCAGTTGGTATCGCAGTCTGTCTGGACAAGAACAACAAAAACCCACTCCTTTTATGGAGCCAAATGCTTTTGAAGTTTGCATGGTTAATTCATAAAAATGGTCTTTAAACAACATTTTTTTCATGTGGCAACTTCTGAGATCAAAAAACTTTACTGTAGATAGATATGACTTCCGATTCTCTTGCAAAATGAATTTGTGTCAAAATAGTTTTTATAATTGAACTATGAGATTTTAATATGTTCGTTTAAATGTAGTAGTTGGTAACCATTTATGAACCTTGATCAAAGTATAGCTTTTGACAAATTGTTTGGCTTCAGACTGTTTTGCTGACTCCCAGTTTCTTCAAGTTATGTGGTGTTAAAGGGGCAGTTTGTTGGCTTATGTGCTAAATTTTAAGTTCTCTACAGCGATCTTTGCCATTTGATGATGAGGTTTGAAAGAGTGCTGATGCAGCTCTATGTAACATAAATGCAAACCACTGTTACATGAGATCACAAGATGAATGTTTGATGTTAATGCTTTTTAAATATCTACAAATAACTAATACATGGAGTGGAGTTTGTTTGCTGCAGTTTGACTTACTATTGTCTTCAAAGAACTCTAAAGAAAAGTGTGTCCTGTCTTTTTTGGGTTTTTTTGGGAGACGTGTTTGCTCTTAGAAGTCATGCTGAACTTCTGTCAAGCTGAAATTGTGAGCAGAGTACATGTCTTTAAATTACTGTGATGTTTTAATATGTCTGTATGTATTTTGGTGTCAAAGTTAACCTTTTAAGTGGGTGAACAGTTAAGGAGCTGTGTGATGCATTCAAAGTACTTCTGAGACTTGGCTTACTGTGAGTTTTGTCTCATTCATTACATGCTTGATTTTATGTTACAGTAAATAGACTGATAGCATCTAGTGACCTTTTCTAATGACCGTTTTTTTCTCTTCAGGCTAGTATTTTAATTACTTAAAGGCAATAATAATGTTGGCAGATAGATATGCTGTTGAATTCTTGAGATTATCTGACAAACTTCTAAGCATATTCAAAGTGTATATAAAGAGGGACTGGCATGCAATGGAGTTCCATTAGTCAATACATTGTTTCTCTCAATACAGATACATGTACAATTGGTTAATAGAAAGAGGATGCTGTTGGTCACTTAGCAGAAAGTCTGACGATCCATTTTTAGACAGACATCCAGAGCATAAATAGACATGAGCATATAAGGTCTGAGAACTGATGTTTGCTGCAATTTATGAAAGCACACTATCCATTATTGCTCTGGGTTTTCTTCATTGAGGGTGCTTCACTCTGGTGCAGCAACAGACTTTATGAAAGGAAAACTGGTGTTAAATATTGATAGGGATCACACAATAATCATTACACTTCTGCAAATAGCTCCCATGTGGGATTGGTATTTATTGGTGCAAACTGTACTGTGCTCTCTGCACTGAAATGTGAGGCCTTTAGTTGGATTTTGTTACTCTGAATCAGTGGATTTATATCTTCAGTTTCTTGTACCTGAACTACACTGCTTTTGCCTGCAGTCTCATTTTAGGTACTATGAGGCATAGTTTGAAGGCATATATATTCAGGCCCATCTAAGTATCTGACCTGATCAGTTGCTTTTTCTTTTGGAATATGCTGGAGCTCTCAGTGTGACTGTGTTACACAGTAACCTTTGAACTGGAGACTGTCACAACTAGGTACTGGGGAACCTAGAGAAGGTTAACATTTTAATTGTGGGATATGAGTGGGGAGGAGGCCGGTGGAAAAGCTGTGTGTAATTCAGATATGAGATGTGTGTCACATGCAGTTGGTGCATCTTTGTCAACCCTCTGAAACACCACTGTGCCTTGAAAAGAATATATTAAATATAACTGCTTAGCTTTTAGTTTTTTCGCTTTAAAACTCTAGGTTGTCAATGTTTAAATTGTAAGCAATACAAAGTAAATTTCACTGTCAGAACTTCTGGCTTATATGACAAGGTCAAGACTGTTTACAAAACAGCTCAGACCAAACTTGTCTAACTTAAACTGCCTTTAGCAGAATCATGGGTTGTGCCAATCTTCTAGCTTATAGTCTCATTAGCATTATTTATAATCAAAACAAATGTACCAGTTGAGGATTAAAGGTCATGTTGCTTTGTGTAAAAAAATACTTTCTGTTACCAAGGTTTGCTTCCAAAAAATTAGCTTTATAAGTAGTTAGATTAAGAGGTTTTATGATCATGTCTGTCCTATGTCTTAATGCAGCTTGAGATTCTGTAATAGACAGCAGTCAGACTCAGTGTTATCAGACAGCTGAGAGGTCAGCATCCTGTTCATACTGATTTTCTTTGTAATAGATCTTGCTAGTAGAATTTCAGCAATAGCAAAGATGTTCTCAGTCATCTTCAGTGTTCAACAGTGTTCAACATCCTGTCACTTAGTACAGAAGTAGAGGATATTGGAAGTTTTAGTCAGTTTGGAAGTTTTATTAGAAGCTCAGTCTCTAATAAAAATATTTTTTGCTGCTGTCAGTGTTGATAGAATGGTCTCAGGAAAATAGTGTTGCAGTTTTTGTGGTGGGGTAAAGCTAGTGGATATGCAGTTGTGGTTGTAGTTGCTTTAGAGAAGTGTGATATGTGTTTGATGCATATTAATACATCAATAGTTCTAGTGATAGTGCAGTTGTCAAAATGCTGAATTGCAGAGGGAAGAGGTATAAATCCTTTTGGGTGGTGGGGAAGAAAGGAAAAACATGATCCTATCTAGTGGGGTTTTTGCATTGATTCCAGTTTACTAAAGTTTACTCCTACTATTTGCAGGCAAGTGAGGAAAAGAACAGTATTAGTACTTATTTCATGTATAAATAGAAGGAATCCTGTTTCTAGTTATTTAGTGAAAACTACTTGATATAGATTTTGAAATGACTGTTGATCTATAGTGCCACATATATTCAGCAGATTTGTTATTTTCTTCCCTGGAAGATTTTCAAAATCAAGTATGTTGCACTAAGAATGGAACTACTTCTATATGAAAGTCAATGAAAAGGAGAACCCTTAACGGTTTGGGAAAGTGGGGTTAAAGACTAGTTTTTAAAGAGATAACCACTTATCTAGTAATTCTGTCAGCATGGTCTATGGTGATACATGACATGCAATAGGTCAGTCTGTTGTTACCATGTGAGGATCTGTGCTTTCACTGACTGCCAGCTGAGAAATGTTGATAATTGCTAGAAGGAGAGCATCTTCAAGCTTCTGAGAATTGCAGATGCAGTTAGAACACTTTAAATTTCAGTTACTGACTTTGTATCTCACTAAAAAATGTCAGCATCTGGTAGAAGAAAGCTCTTAAGTCTGATTTTTACAAAAGAGTAAGGTACAGGGTTACATCAGATAAACTGGCCTGTATTCTGTCTTAGGCATATATGAAAACCCATATATAGAGGCATATATGGTTTCTGCAGACATATTTTTTGGAGCCTTTCAAAATAAAACTTAGAAGGTAAATAACACAGGACAAAATACTAAAGAATACGTGGAGTGTGAAAGGGCGAGTGTAGGAATCACCTTTTTCAATAAACATTGAGGTGCAGACCTAGTTACATAGTTCTGTCATTTCTTAGGTAACTGATCCTTTTAAATCTATTGCATGTTCCTCTGTCCTCCTTGTTCCTAATCTTGACTTTCCTTTGAGAAAATCAGGGGACTAATTGATGTTATATCCTGGCCAAAAATAACCTACTTTTCCTACAAAGTCCATTACTCCTGTCTCTTCCCTCAGGATTTTTCTATACTTGATATTCATTGTGTCTTAGTTTTAACTACTGTGTAATGAAACACACTGCATCCAGCACCTTTTTCCCCCTTTCTCACTGTGCTCTGATGCTTTTGTAGTGGATTTTTTTCTTGCTTGTTTGCTTTTTCAAAGTGATCTTGCTAGCTGCAGAATCTAATCAGACACCCGACCTTTTGTGAGAAGTAATTTTTAATTTTGTAACATGGTGTATGTTACAGACTCTCTAACATGGTTGTACAATACATCTGTTTTGAGATTCCATGATTTTCATTAAGTCATAGTTTCATTCTGCTGGGTGTATGTTAGAATACTGAGATTTATAAAATGGTGTTAACTTTCTTAAATATTTCCTCTTGTATGTTTACAAACATTTTTTTTTGTTTTGTTAATGGTAGTTTAGCAGAGCTCTCCTATTTGTTTGTGTTTTCTGCCCAGTTTCAAGTAGAACATCAGAAGCAGTCCCTGACAGACTAATTGTGGTGTATTACCAAAAGGGGCAGAAAGCAGCTTCACAAGGTTCCTTGATCTTACTAAGGGAAAATTGATAAAAGGGTACCAAATGACAATTTGCTTTGTATATTACATTAACCAGTGTTAGGAGTGTGTCATCTTGTATTCTGGGCTATATCTATTCTTTTTGTTTTGCAATTGGATTGTCTTTATGTGGCCGTATGTAGAATTTAAGAAGTGCAATCTCCCTTGTTTTAAAAGGTCATGAACCAGAACATTCTTCAAAAAAAGTTTTAGGTGTTGCTGATTATTAAAACCTCCACCTGATCTGCCTTTTTATGTTATGTCCTTCCCCAATGTACACTAAAGTGAAATTCTAAGTAAAAAATTAAAAATACGTCCTTTGTCTCCATTAAACTTTTCATGTGTTTTAGAGTTCATTGTCACTTGGATCTCTGAACTAATGTTACTGGTACATACTGGTGTTTATTGTATGACTAGAAACTTAAGGTCATGTTATTCATAGGAGAAGATGCCATGAAATTTGATAACTTGGTGTTAGGAGCATTTTTTTGAGTTTAAAAAAAGCATTCTTGAATTAAAGTGTTCAGATGTTTGACCTATGGCTATATGACAGCATGACCCAAAAAGAGTTATTTATCAAATTGTTGCCATTTTCCAACATAAATACTTTTATTCCCTCCTAAAGAGTTTTTTAATGATAACCCTTTCAAAGAAGAATTTTTATGAACCTTGTATGGAAATTAAGTACAGTTGTGCATGGTAATTATGTCAGGTATGGGAATAATAGTTTAATTTTCCCTTTTCAGTATGATGCTGTTCCAATCCAGTCAAGCGTGGTGTTATGCTCCTGTTCATCTCCTTCAATGGTGAGGAACCAAGCAGATTCCAGCACTCCACCTGTCATTTCCGCTTGTGGCAGCAGCAGACAGGCATCTAACATGGAGGGCACAGAACCCGAATCAAGATCTAATTCAAACTCCTTGCAGCAACATACAGGACAGCAGCCTCCACAGCCTCGAAAGAAACGACCTGATGACTTCAAATTTGGGAAAATTCTTGGTGAAGGATCTTTTTCAACGGTAACTTTACTTTTTATAAGAAGTGACAGATATCTTAGATAAACTTGAAAATTTGTATATTTGTTGTGTAAGATTGATGAGATTGAAATGTGGAGAGAACAGCCTGAAGATTTAGTGGATTAACTTGACTGTTAAAATTAAGTGTCGTCTTAAATATGGGTGGTGATTTTTTTTTTTTTAAGCTCCACTTAAATTGATCAAAAGCCTTGTTGTATCCTAATGACTTGATGCTTGGATGTTTAATCAACATTGCTTTCTAATGTAATTGTGATAGCCATAATAGGTTATGTAAAAATTTTGATATAAAGGATTGGAACTGATCTAGGAGCTTGTGGTAAAAAACTATGTGATGTCCGGTCAGTGGCAGGAGGTACTGCCAGATGCTTTCAAAAGAAAGAACACTGATACTTCTCTACTATTCTTGCTCAGTCCCTAGTCCTTGAGGATTTAGTGAGTCACAGTCAGTATGTTTGTGTTCAGTAGCCTTGAATGGTTTGTATCTCACATCCACAGCATTGCACAAAAATGAATTACATAAGTATTGCCTTCGTGAATCCATGAAGCATTTAATACTTTCATTTGATGGTTTGGTAGTTTACCAGTTGTAAGACAATAATATTTCTGTATCTTTTTCATATGATACTTGCTGTGTACGATTTTTGGTTGTAGGTCTCTAAATGTTGGGGTTTTCTGGTTCTTCCAGTACAGCCTACTGCAGTGTTTAGGATGCAGGCCTCTAGTACTTGTCAAAAGTAATTTGTGCTCATACATGTAGTTTGCATAATTTACAGGTTTCCCTAAAGCATCCAAGAGAGTTGTTGTGGTTTGGGTGTACCAGGACACTTCACTTCAGTAGTACACTTCATTTCTGCTTTTGGTCTCTGAAAGTTAATGCTATGTTCCATGTAGATAAAGAAATTCATAGGGCTTAGCCCAGACTCTGAATAAACTTTGTCCAGCACTCTGCTGCCTGTCTCCCTGGATGGCAGCACAACCCTCTGATGTATCAACTTCAGAGCATTTGATCTGTGGGGCGTGTATCTTTATGTTGTCATCAAAACATCTTATTAAAAAGCATATGGTTTTTTTCATATTAAACACAGTTGTAGACTCAGAGATCTGACTGTACTCCCCAAGATCCTCACCAATATTTTAACTAAAAAGTGTTTATCTCAAAAAATAGGTGCCCTCATATTACCATATATCCAATGACAGCTTCAGATTAAAAAAATATTTTCTTCAAGGTCATAATGAATGTATTCCATTTTCTTGGACTTCTCTTAAGCTGCCACAAGCTCTTACTTAATGCCAGGACTGCATTTTAAATTCAACAGATATATATGATGTGGCTTCAGGGTTTTTCGTCAGAGCACTCTCCAACTTTGTGGGATTGTATTCTGCAGCTGCAACTTCTTGGACCCATGCCTGATATAAACAAACAGACAAATACAGGGCCTTCTACTTGTTGTTCTGCTCTTTTAAATTAATGAGAATCTACTTGGTTTGTAGACAGCTTCAGGCTTCTTTCAGAATAATATCTGTTATTGGTGGAAAAATTGTAATTCTCATGATTGAGGAGGCATGTTGTGTAGCTCACCTCCTTCAATATGTGGGTACATGTATATTCCACCTTGGTTTTGTCTCCACCTATAAATGAGGCATTTCTTAAAAACAGGAGCTCTAAGGAAGTATGATTGTCTGACCAAAACCAGTTCTTAAATGCAGATTTAATCTCTAGCAGCCTGAAGTATTTGTTTAAGTTTAGAGTGGGGCATGGTCATGATGTATGCCAGGTATGTTGGCAGTTACTTTTGCTTTGTAGCCTCTAAGGGTTCTCTGCTCTATCTATGTCCCCTTCCTCTCCCCTTCCTTTGATTTGGGATGTTTAACTACATTTCTTGCCTTGCTGTTGTCTGAATTTGCAACTTACATGTTTACATGTTCTGTGAATGCTTTTGTTTTTCTGTTCGTTTTATGGCTTTTTTTTAAGCTATCCAGTTAATGTCTAATTTCTTTCAATAGAATTTACATTCCTTATTGATACTACTTCTTCCCATAGGGTGGATAAGATTCAGGCCCCTGATAAGAGACATTGTATTAATATGTACCTCTGAGCTGTTTTCTGTTTCTTTATTTTTGTGCATATCTACTGTGGTTTTCTGGATTATTAGTTAAGGGGAAATTAAGATATATGGTATACTCAGATCTGATTGGTGAGGAAGGAGCCTGAGGGTACCAAAGTACTCCTGCTATCAGGTAAGTGCTCATGTACTTAGAACACAGCTGTTTTATGTCAGTGTATGTAGGTAATACCTGTGAAATACAATGGTAAAAAGTTGGATACAGTGCAGGACTGGAAGAGAGTCAGTCTTCAGCTTAATTTGCCAAGATATATTTTCATCTGTGTCAGCTGATACCTTCTGCCATCTGAGTCTGGTCTCTGTGTATGTGGAGTTTTATTTGATAACTGCGTTTTAAACTGACCTGCTTTCAGAAGCTTTTGTGGTAGATATGGTTGATGAAACCTAGTTACAAAAATCAGAAAAGTTAATAACATTCTCATTCAGCTGCACATCTTGTCTAGTGTTAGGTGTATACACAGAAGGATCTCAAAAGTTCCTTATGCGGAGAGGCAGATGTTAACAGACTGGTTGTTTGTAACATTTCTAATAGAAATTTTCATTGATGAAATACTGTAAATGTCAATGTGGTTTTAGGAGATGAAATTTTAAAGAAAGTTAAAGCTGCCTGTTACTACTGAACAATTTTCTAGTACTAAAGAGTGCAACTGCATGCACCTCTTTCATCTGAAGAAATGCCTTATTTAGATTTCCTAAATACCTAACATTTAGCATCAAGTGTGTGTAGTAATATTTTGGAGTACTCTGTTGTAACTGATTTTGTAAGGGATTAGAAGCAAGTCCAGTGCAGTGATTAAAAAAAATAGTGTGAAGTTGAGATTTTAGCAAGATGTTGAAATGGATATAAACTCAAAATGCGAAAAACAAAGAACTGTACTCATCTATTGTTACAAGGTTATTGGTTGCATTCGTGCAAGAAGACTTTTCAGATTGTCTCTAAAATTGCCTTTTATAGAGATCTGTCTTGAAAATGAGCCTGGTGTTCCTCCAAAAGCATTTCTCTATAAAAATGTAAACCTGTTTGCCTGAAATTTCATCCTTTGCTTCTACTAACTGGAAATCTTCTGTTCGTTTTATTTCTTTTTCTTAACAAACTGTAAATAATTGAAAGTTCTGTCTCACTTCTTACTTTTGCTCATTGGATAAAATTTATCTTTCAATCTTTGCCATCTGTATTCAGGAAGGTGCTATGACAATTATTTTTGTAAGTATTTCCTCAGTGTACTTGTTGCTTTTTGTTTCCCCCTTTAAGAAAATATGGCAGTTTACTTTGACTTATATTACAATCCTCAGAATTCTTCTGTGAAAAAAATATGCGGTATTTACACTCTTGCATGTGTAAGTCTTTTGGCAAAACAAACATTGGTCAGCTGAACTGAATTTCTGCAGAAGTCTTGCTGAAGCCAGCATAATATTGAATACATGCTTAAATATTTTGCTGTGTTCCAAATATCTACTGGAAGAGCAATGTTAGTGCCTGTGTTTAGTGGCCAGTAACAATGTTTTCTTTCCTCTGACAACAGGTTGTCTTGGCTCGAGAATTGGCAAGTTCTAGAGAATATGCCAGTAAGTATTGACTCCTTTAACATCAACTTTTTGAAAATAAAGTGTCAGTGTAGTCCAGTTATGAAATACCTGTTGAAGGAACAGAATTAGTGGTTTCATGTTAATTAAATGTAACCAAAAAACTCCAAAACAAGATGGGCTTAATTTACTTGTACCTCTTGCATTTTCACTTTCTCTTTTTTTCATTAAGTTAAAATTCTAGAAAAACGTCATATCATAAAAGAAAACAAGGTACCGTATGTGACACGAGAGAGAGATGTAATGTCCCGTCTGGATCACCCTTTTTTTGTGAAACTGTACTTCACCTTTCAGGATGATGAAAAACTATGTATCCTTTGCTTATTAAAACTTGCTGTAACACTTTCTTAAGACTAATAACAATGCCCAGTTTTGATTCCTTAAAAAGTGGTCTAATGGAAATGATGGAGGTAACTTTAGGTATTTAAAGTATCCTGATGTATGTGATGCAATTTTTGTAGTCACACTTTTAACAGAAATTAAGCACATGGAATGAGTGGGTCCTCTCAGAGAGAAAAGTAAGTGTCCTGTGAGACAGGGGGAAGCAATTAAACAAATTGTCCATGTGGTAAATGTTGAAAGGTGACTTGTAACAATCCAAGTTTAAAAATAATTTAAAAATTCTAAATTGAGTTGGAGGGGGGAGGTGGGATGTATGGGAAGTGTTTCAGAAGTGTTTTATTCCTGATGTATATATGTGTGTACGTATATCCATCTATTTATCTTTAGTAAAACACAGTAATTCCCGCATTTAAAATAGGGGTAGCCAGCTATATTTCGTACTAGTTTCAGTTCTACAATTAGAGCTATTATTAAAACTTCTTTGTAAAGATGAAGATGCTTATAGAATGTGAATCCTCTGGGCTGCTGTTTTCCCAGCTCTCTCTAGCAGTAATTTACGAAGTGCAGTTTAATCCTGGAAGCTCATTGCTTGGCAGTTGGCTTTGGTTTTTTTTTTTTTTAAGAAGATGTTAATTATGTGAACTTCCTCTTAAACCTCCTGCTTGGAATTGGCTGTGCCAAGCATAAAGGTATAGATCAGTCTATTTCTGGGGTCAGTAAGTAGTTTTCTGGTTTTCCCAAAGGCTGCTAATAGTGCTGGCAGGCCCTATATATCATACAGTATGAGCTCACAGGGCTTCTTTAGTATTATTTGTATTTATGTAAACACTTGCTCTGGTACTTTCCAGGTGATGGGACAATTTTTAACTTCTATCAGTTATTACTGTAAATAACTCTGAGGACAATTATGTATGTAATTTGAATGAATTATCCAGATAATTCTCTGGAAAAACTACGAAGTTAACCCTTTATGTAGTTTTTGCTTTGCTAAGAAATTTGGACCCATGTCCTTGGTTGATGATATATTTAAGATATTGCTTGGGCCTGCTACTTGTAAAGTTTCAAATTAACCACCTTCTTCCCTGTTGTTCATGAATTTTTAGTAGTATTCTTCTCTTTGGAATAAGATTGTGGGGATTTTTGTTTTGGAGTGGCTTAGAGATAAACCTTAACCAAGTTACATTCAGATTTTGGACTTAGCTATGCCAAAAATGGAGAGCTGCTGAAGTATATACGCAAAATTGGCTCATTTGATGAGACCTGTACAAGGTTTTATACTGCTGAAATTGTATCAGCCCTGGAGTATTTGCATGGCAAAGGAATCATTCACAGGTAATACAGAGTTGAGACAGACATGCAGTTGATCATGTAAGAGGTGGGTTTTTTCCTAAAAATGTTCTTTGTGAAACTAAAAGCAAAGTTGGATTTTTGTGGAAAGCTAAAGAGCACAAATTGCGTTTGATCAGCCCTAGCACAGTTAACATCAGTAGTTAAACATAGCAAACTTGAGGAGGAGAGCCAACCGCTGTTATACCAACTGTTGGAGCAGGAAAAAGTAAGAAAACCTTCTGGCCTTGAATTAGCATTACCAAAAGCTTGTCTTTTAAGCTTCTTTGGTTGGCCTGAAAAGCAGAAACTGACTTTTTGTTTAACCACTTTTCTTCCTGTGCTGTTATGTTGCAAAAGTAACTAGAATTCTTCTAATATATATAAGAAGAAAATTAATAATCATTAATAATCACTATATAATCAAGAAAATTAATCTATATCAGTTTTCACTGAGTAAACAATTTCCACAAAGCTGCACAATAATTAGGTAAGTGGTGAAATTAGCGAAGTTTTGAGCAGTACTTATGAAGTTGTTCTTGATGTAATATATTGTTTGGATGGTAATGATTTGTCATTCATGTTTATTAACTAAAGCTTTAAGTGCTAGACATCTGACCTGCAGAACTTCTTTTTGGGTAAGAAATTTATTGTGTTTAGGTTACCAAGGAGTTGTCATGGGACACTAGATGCTAGTTGGCAAAAAAGCTGACTGGTTATAATTCTGCTAGCATTATTTCTTTCAGTTATTACAAAAACAGTTTTTCCTTTTAAACAGAAGTTTTTTTTGAAATAATTTGAATCTAAGAGGGATGGATGTGGAGCATACTGAAGGCACAATACTTTCTACAGGGGCAGGGGAAAAGTTCAGGAACTTCCAGTTCCCCTAGTTTCCCTTTGATTTTATAGTTCATGTGTTTAGGCTGAGAGGATGCTTATAAAATGAATGTGGCACGATTGCCAGTGTTACTAACCCTATACTGGAAACCTCCTGTTGGAGAAGAGCTGTGTTTTACTTGTTTTTATATGAAGGACCCTATGAGGAGGTCAAAAAAACCCAGGAAAATTGTGCAATTGGAGAACTTAGTATGAAGTTCATGAGGACACAGCTCTAGCAATGCTTGAAAACTCTTGAGATTTTTTACTGCCTGAAGAAATAGGACATGACATAGAACCACTTTAAGATGTCAGGCTACCCTGGAAAATTTATTACACAGATATCTCTATGTATTTATATGTCGAAGGAAGGGGACCAGGACACCATATGGTTCATCACAGGCCCCTCAGGTCGGTCCTTCAGGTCCCGGTCTGTTGAAGAAAGTATCAAACACTTATGCAGCAAATAATAAGCTTATGAATATTCTGTAAGCCAAGCAATCTATTGGTTAAACTATACCATGAACTCTTCCTCATTCCTTAGGGGTTACATCTCTCTTTTCTCATGTCTCTTTCACTGTTTGTTATCCTACTACAGCTAGGCCCAAGGACACTGCTATCTATATAGGTGCAGGACTTGGAATTAGCCACGGTTTTGTACTTTTCCAGTCCTTAGCCAGCCAAACTCCCAACATTTATATATATAGCTATAGATCCATAATCCAGTATTAATGTAGGTATAGGATATATTATATACACAGTATATATGAAGCATGTATAGAGTACAATATATCTACATACATACATGTCTTAAAAAAGCTCTACACAAAACTGTTAAGGAATCCATTCCATTTATGTACTTTCTACCTCTCTCATAGGACAGACACAGGAAAATCAACAGGATTTTTATGGCTTGTTGCTCTCTGTGGTAGTTTTCAGACTTTAAATTGTACAACTCATACTTTTCCATAGTAGGGGACTTCAATCTGAAGAAAATAGTGCTGCACAGTGATTGACAGAAACAGCTTTCAGTTTTTACTAGCTTTTTCTTATCAGTCAAACAAAACAACTCCCATGCTCCTAGATTTCTTTATGAGCATTCAAAGATTCAGCTTAGGAGGGAAGTATGTAGGGTTTTTTTGGATGAGCTAAGGAAACTTGATGCAAAGGCATATCATATCAGTGTAACTGAATGCTCTTAAGTTGTTTCTAATGCAGCTCTTGACATCTAAGTCTGTACTGCTATCTATTGTGTTTGTGATGCTGTGAAGTCTGGTTTTATTCAGAATCAGAGGCTATGCCTATGCAAATAGTAGGCATGCATTTGAAATGCAGATTATGCGTGGAGGTGATCTACCTTACCTGGTCAGGACATTTAGCTGGGGCTGGGTTTGCCAGTGTTTGATTAACTGGAGTTTTGCAGTGAGGAAACAGAATTAGAAAATCTTAATGCCATATCAGTCTGTCAGATGTTATTTAAATTAAGGCTTTGGAGTGAACGGGCTTGGGGTTTAGTGTGTGTTTTTGTGAGGTGGGGTTTTTGTTGGGATTTGTTTTGTTTTTGAAATTTTTGAACGTGTGACATGCACATTAGCATAGTTTTGAGATGATTATTTACGTGATGTTTAAAAAAAATGTTAATGGATTTAACAAAATCTGTCTGCAGGTTGACAGCTACATGTTAGAGAAGTTGTTGTAACAATGTTTATAGAATGTTTGCATCATTTGTTATAGCATTATGTACCTCAGTCACTAGACAGTTTTTCAACTTTAATTTGTATGCTATTTGAATATAAAAATCTGTCTTTTCCAGGGACCTTAAGCCAGAGAACATCTTATTAAATGAAGATATGCACATTCAAATAACAGACTTCGGAACAGCAAAAGTATTATCTGCAGATAGCAGACAAGGTTTGCCATTATTCATTATGTGACACCAGTAATTATAGCAAGTGATCCTTTGAAAATGTACATGTGTTTTATTTACCAGATTGTAACCTTCCAATGGCATTACCTCACCTAAATCACTAAAGGACCTCGAAACAGTTTTGACTGTCACTACGTAGATTATATCAGAGGGGGTAGTGTTTGGTGTAGTGGAGTACCAGCTAGATTACCAAATAGACTGGGAAGTTGAACTACTCAGGTTGCTTAGTTTTCATTTGCAAGACAAGAATACAAACAAATAGGTACCATGGCTCACCTGATACAGTAAGTTTTAACTCTGTTTATGTGTTTAACTCCAGTGGTTGAAAGAATTGCGCAAATATGAAGGTAGTAGAATTAATGTGTCTGCAGTTGTAATTAATAGCCTGTAAATAGATCCTGCAAACAATGCTTGAAAAAAGCACTAGGCTGAACTGAATTCAATTGACATTTTTTTCTTAACTGCAGCAAACTTGTGTTGGTAGATTTTATAACTAGGTACCTAAATGCCTAGCTTCTTGAACCAAACAGGTATCCCTGAGATTGATTTGTTTCTTCCAAGCAGGTTTTGTGTATAGTTAAAGAAGTTAAATTCTCATAGGTTCTTAGCAGCATTATGTAAGTTACAGTGGATTGCCTTTTGGGTTTGTTTTTTTTTTTTTAAACTGGGTGGCGACAGGGGAGGAAGAGGAGAATTGGCTTATGCATAAGTATATGTTTGCTTATTTCTTTCCTCAACAGCACGGGCAAACTCATTTGTAGGGACAGCACAGTATGTTTCTCCAGAACTGCTGACAGAGAAATCTGCCTGTAAAAGGTGAGGGCTCTATATTCCAGAACTTTACTGTCTCTGTCAGGAAACGGTCAAATGGGGAGGAGTGGATAAATCAAGCAAGAAAGCTTAGTATTTTAAAGAAACAAGATGCTTGAGTATTTTAACAGAGCTTGAAAATTTTTTTCTTATTAAGTATTGCTTCTCGTCTGAGGGCTGGCTTCCTTAGTTTATCTACTTTTTTGGGTTCTACTAACAGGATTAGGTGTTTTTGAGAAGGAGGTGTGTAAGGTGAAGTTGGATTTCTCACCCATAAATAAATCAGACAAATCTGTTATCCAAGTAATATAATTATTCCGTTTTATATAAGATTGCTCAAATATAGTATTTCCTGCTGTAGGAACAACAGAAATGTCACATGCTGTTCCGTTAAGGAGAAGGCTGCAGCTTTCTTTGACTTGTATTTAGATCAACTTGCAGTTATGTTTCCTAAACTGTACTTAGGATTTGCAAGATTTTAAAGCTTATCTGTCTGCCTGGTATGAGTGATGCCCTTCAGAAATTTCTGAACTCATTAAAATTGTTTGTTGGTGGTATCCTACTGAATGTGTATATCTATTTTACTGCAATGATGGAAGAGTAAGCTAGTCGCTGACAAATCAGAAGTTAAAAGGATCATTTAGGTGAATAGGTGTAGTAATTTGTGCTAGCATTTCTTTAAGTGATAGAGATACTGTCAGACTTTTCACATCTTCTTTTAGTGAAGAGCTTTTGACTGTTTTGGCAATGGAAAGATTTAACTAGAATATCATCTCCTTTTAGAAGTTGCATAATGCTTCACCTGTACAGAAAACTCTTAGTTTGAGTAGTTTTAAGTATTTTAGTCTTCCATGAGGGTTTTGAAGCTTTAATCAAATCTATGGGTAGCTTACCTCGAAGTAAAATAAGTTAAAAGTGTTCTTTCAGGCCAACACACTAAAGCTTAACTTTCCTTTGCCTACCACACTAGAACATAGCTTTTCCTTATCATTATAGCCTTTCTGTTTGTGTCTTAAGAAAAGCTTTAAGTAAAAAAGATAAAAAACTGTAATATATTCTCTTTTTTGAAATCAAATATTAAGAGGAAAGTATTTTAAATCTGAAGGGGCATATATTGAATGAAGTTGGATGCATCCTTGAATCATCATGTGGATAATCAATATTCTTTTCAAAGTCATTAGTTACCCATTATTTTGACTGTGAATTCTACCTGTCTTCCACTTGTGCTTGGAGTCAGTTTTTGTGGGACTATTACTCTACAGTTTCTTCTTTTAAGTTGTGTTGCTAGCCTATTCTTCTGTCAAGGGCTAAAGTAAAAATAATGTGGTAAATATACAGAGCAGGTTTGTCCACTGGGTTCATGCTATGTTTTAAGTAGGAAAAAGTTAAGAATTTTTCTTTTAGATTTCATATTAAAGATTTCTTTTACAAAAAAGATTCTGTGTTTTTTCCTCTTTGTTTTGAAGCTCTGACCTCTGGGCTCTGGGATGCATAATATATCAACTTGTAGCTGGATTGCCTCCATTTAGAGCTGGGTAAGAGATTTGAGCTAATTATTTACATGTGGATCATAAATATATTGCCTCTGATTGGATTTTTACCGTACTAGCAGTTCTGAAGTATTTTTCTTAATGCAGAGCTGGTATTAATGTCATGCTGCTTTTATTTGTCCTTTTTGGTGCAGTGAAGTTGCTTAGACAGTTATAACTAGAGCTCCTGATGGAGAGATTCCTTTAAGCTATCCTAGAATTTCACGTGTAATTTGTGCCATGATGGTAACTATATAACTGTACGTGAAGAGGTTTATAAGGCATATCCTCAACACTCTCTGTTGAGTCATATGAGCTTTTGTTGTTATTTCTCAAGTATCTGGTGCTTACAAGATCATAGTACCCCTTCACCCTAGGAAGATTCACAGGAACGTAACTTAACTTGTAGATTTTTTGTTTAATATTTGTCTGGTTTATTCAGGTTAAGGTGAAAGAATCATGGAGAACCAATAACAAGAGTTAATATTTTTCTCTTCTGCAGAAATGAATATCTTATATTCCAGAAGATAATAAAGTTGGAATATGACTTCCCAGAAAAATTTTTTCCCAAGGCAAAAGACCTTGTGGAAAAGCTGTTGGTAAATATTTGTGCTTTTCTTCTTGAATGTGCTATGCTTGTTTTGATTGATTTTTTTTTTTTTAATAACTGACCAAGTAGCTAAATGCCTAACTTCTTCAACCAAAAGGTATCACTGAAATTGATTTGTCATTAAATGTTTTGATGACATTGGAAAACATTCAGCTTATGTAGTTCTCTTTTCTGAAAGTTTCTGTGCACTCTTGCAAATCTTATAATACGAACATCTGTGAGTATTATTGACTGTGTAGGGGACTCTCTTGAAAATCAATATCTGTTATTAAACAGCACTTTGATTTTTTTTTTAAATCTGAATTCTAATAAGAATTGTTAGAAGGACAAGGAATGTCTTTCTATGAAATGGAAGCAAACAAATCTAGATACTGTGCATTACAAACAGAAATTAAGATTCAAATACTTAGGCTTACATAGTTCTCAGATTAATTGGTTTTGAGTTGTCTGAAGGATCATTTAGTTAAAAACAGCATCCTGTACGTCACAGGCAGATATATTCATTACAATATAAATCCAGTTGCCTTGCATTTTAACATGCACTTAACATGTCTCAATAGTATCAGTCTAAGAATTACTATGCCTGTGAAGGTTTGACTATAGGAAGAAAAAGTAGTTCTGTTCCATCAGTGAGATTATAGTCATGACACTCAAGTGAATATGCAGAGAACATTTTAGGTGTTATAAGCTTTTTTCAGTTCAACAGTCTATCATATTAGCAGGGAATGGGGAGGAAACTCTAACCTTTGTGGATGATGACAAATACAACCTAAAAGGCCTATTAGTGCATTCCCGTGTCCAAGTCCGGTTCGATGGCCAAGCCAGCATCTCCTGAGTGGTGAAGTCCAGGTTGTATTTACCTGGTTGTATCCTGAGAAGTGTGTCATTTTGAGGTCCTTGAGAGGCTGATGTTTAACACCACCTGTAGTTTCCGCAGCTTCCTGTATCACTAGAATGTGATGGTGGACTAAACTTAAAAGGAGGTGTGCTTCATCAGACCTTCTCTGTATGTTTGTTTCAGTCTTTACAAAGAAGCAAAACCAAAAAATTGTGTCAACTTAAAGAAGTGCTCCTATCCTTAGATCTGTGAGCTGATCTAATACATAATGTTGTTGACAAAACATAGTGACAAATAGCATCTTTTATTATAAACAACCTCCTTATAGTATAGGTATGTATGCTTAGGGCAGGGTGACAGACTGATTTTATATTTTCACGTGGTGCATTGCAAATGTGAATAATGCTTGCCTTTTCTCATTATTTTATGCAGCTTAACTTAATTTTAATTTGCTTAGGTTCTAGATGCTACCAACCGATTAGGTTGTGAAGAAATGGGAGGATATGGACCTCTTAAGGCTCACCCCTTCTTTGAATCCATTGTGTGGGAGAACCTACATCTTCAGACACCCCCTAAACTTACAGCATATTTACCTGCTATGTCAGAGGATGATGAAGACTGTTATGGAAATGTATGTTTGTCTACTGCTGTATTGAGCTCTGATGCTGCCTGAGACTTCCATTATAGCATAAATATTGAATACCAATATAAAGAAATAATATAAATACTAATATAAATATTTTTACTGAAACTATGAATTAGTTATATTTTAATTTTTAAGAATGTAATAAATGTTGCTGGTTAAATTTTTACTTAAATCAGCATTTGTTTTCTGATAAAGTAAGTATTTAAGGCTGGCTTGCTTTTGATCAATCATACTTTTTTGCATAGAATCCTGCTGATCTGTAGGGAGTAAGCTGGGATTTGGCCCAAAAGCAAAATAAATTAAAGCATGCTTAAATTAAAAGCCACAGATTAGTGCAAAATAAGCTTTTTAATAAAAGACATTTAATTACTTCATTTTTTTTCCTCCTTTAGTATGACAATCTCCTGAGTCAGTTCGGTTGCATGCAAGTTTCTAGTTCTGCCTCTTCCCATTCACTGTCTGCTGCAGAGACAAGTACACCACAGACATCAGGAGGAAATATTGAGCAGTATATTCATGATCTTGACAACAATTCTTTTGAGCTGGATTTACAGTTTTCTGAAGACGAAAAGAGGTTACTTCTGGCAAAACAAGCTGGTGGAAATCCTTGGTAGGATCTTTGGATGTAGCTAAATAACTTGCACAGCAATAAAGAATCCTGGAAAATAAGTGATTTTGATTCAAATTAATATTTGTCAATCTTAGTATTTTCAAGTAAACAATTAGCAACTAGATTTTTCTTGGCTTCTATTTTTAAAGCAATAGCAGCAAAACCCTAATATTATATTTCTAAAATTTACAAGGTCTAGAAGATGATGTAGAGTGTATTTATAAGATAGGCAGAATGATGCTATCCAGTGCTGCAGAGTCTTTGCACTACAGTCCTAAACTAGAAGAGGTTCCTCCTTTTTTACAGATGCCATAAGTTGTTGGAATTTTTTGCATGATAATATTCTGTGGATATCTAACCAAAATGCCTCCAGACTACGAACAGCATTTCTTTTCACTCTTTAGAGAAGTCTCTCGTGTGAATTTTTGTCGTTGCTGTTGTTCCTTGGTGGGAAGGGGCGGGGGGGCGCTAAGGGTTTTTTTTTTTTGATTGGTTGGTTTGTTTGGGTTGTTGGTTTTTGTTTGGTTTAGGTTCTTCTGTTTCGTTTTGGTTTTTTGTTTGGTTTTGATTTTGGTTGGTTGGGTTTTTTACCCCCTGTTAAATTTTAGAAAAAACTCACTGGTCTGGGCTAAGGAAGAGTCCAAAACTCACGTACTAAAGTTGTTCAGGACTCTCATGGAAAAAGACATGCTAGGGAGTGACGTGAAAAACTACTTGATCATTATAGCTGTTTCTGTGAAAGAATTACTTCCGGAGTAATAGTTATTTTCTTTTTCTAAGGCATCAGTTTGTAGAAAATAACTTAATCCTAAAAATGGGTCCAGTGGACAAAAGAAAGGTAAGGGCTTTTCTTAATTTCCTGTAACAAGACTGAGCCGTCAAATTTTTGCACAGCTGCAGCACAGATAAGCAGCTTGTTTTTAAGCTTCCTTGTTTAAACAATTTGTCACCTATAAACAAGTTATTTCTAAAATATCAGTGTTTTCTTGTGAGTAGATTGATTTTTTTTTTCTTGATTTAGTAATGTGCTCTTGATTTCATGGAAAAGCCTAAGTAAATCTGCTATTGTTGCTTTCATTTTGAGATTGCAGCAAATGAGATTTGCTTGTCCTCTTCCTCCCAGTCTGATATAATCTAATAAACACTTTCTTGACGCATATCTGAATGTGATTTGAACCAAAAGTACCAAAAAATTATCAGTGTTGTTCTCAACTGTGCTTTTTTTCCTGGATCTGACTTTGTGCCTTTATCCTGAAAGAGGCAGAGGTGATGTTAGAACAGCTTTAAGTGTTAATTTCAGCAGCTTACAGAATCAGCTACAGATAGTCTCCATCAGCTTTAGTGGAAAGAAGGTTCTCTTTCATCTAAGTTAATACCTGCTTCTTCGTAGTCTTTTCTACAAAATCATGACTATTGATTTCTTTGAGAAATAGATTCTGCTTCACTCTGTGCCACCTGGTGTTTCAGGTTTTGCTAGAACTTGAAGATACTTTCCTAAAATAGTACTTGTGTTTCGTCATGTAGTAGAATAATGCACTGCAACACCCTAAAAAAGGAGTGAGGTCAAATAGGTAAAGTAAAATTAAAGACAGCCCCCGAACCCAAATATACCATCCTAGCACTGAGCTGGTTTTATCCTGCCTCTGTTGTTTAGTTCAGAGATGTCTAAATTTACATTTTTAATTCCCTCATGGATTTTGCTGGGATTTGTTTGTTTGTTTTTGCATTGCTACTTCTACTTTTCTTGTTAGGGATTGTTTGCACGTCGGCGCCAATTGCTGCTTACGGAAGGGCCCCACCTGTATTATGTGGATCCTGTCAACAAAGTTCTAAAAGGAGAAATTCCATGGTCTTTAGAGTTGCGTCCTGAAGCCAAGAATTTTAAGACATTTTTTGTTCACACAGTAAGTTTATTTTTTGAATTTTTTTTGTATATTGCTCTAAGGTCCTTGGGCTATTTCTGTAAGTTATCAAAAAGATTTTTCTGAAGAAAGTATAGGTTTTTTTGATACAAAATTTCATAGTCCTAATTTAAAACAAAACTAAACAAAAATCTGAACAAAGTCAACCAACAAAAAAAGCACAAAATCCACACCCCCGGACAAAACAGAATAATAATAAAACAAAAAATTACAAAAAATCTCATTCTGACATACATGTTTATCACAAAAATGCAACTGTATTTTAATTATTAGTGTTTAAATTAGCCGTAAGTGGATTTTGGGCTTTGAAGGATGTTCTTAATGACTTAACATTTAGCCCTTCTTGTATGTAGTGAATCATGAGAAGTGCATAATATATTGTCAGTTGACTGCTTATAATGGTTAATCAGTAATACATAATGTTATATAGCTGTAATTGAATTTAACTTTCAGAAAGTTAACGAGCTAATTCTGAGTAATTATTTTATTGGTAGGTGCAGAATTACTACTGCTTTTTGGTTAAACTATGTTTGGAGTAATCATTAAAATGTTGTTCACTTATAGCCAAACAGGACATATTACCTGATGGACCCAAGTGGGAATGCTCATAAATGGTGCAAAAAGATACATGAAGTTTGGCGGCACAGATACCACCAGAATGCTGCAAAATAGTAAAGCTCATCCAAAATTTCCCAGTTTCCCTACTTGCTGCTAGAACTCCGTGTGCAGCCGATCAGAGGAATCTTTTCAACCCACCTATTACCATCTCAAGGGGAAGCATACGTCTGAAATGTTCTTGGTTTTGGGTTTTTTTTTTTGGTTTTTTGGGGTTTTTTTTTGCATTTTGCTTTTGGTTTTCTTCTTTTGTTTGGGTTTTTTTTTGGGGGGGGGAGGTTTTTTTGTTGTTTTGTTTGTTTGTGTGTTTTTTTGGGTTTTTTTCTTTTGTTTTTTTTGGGGGGGGCAGTGGTTTGGGTTTTTTTTTTTAAGAAGAAAAAAAAAAGGAAGAAAAGCAAAAACCTAATGGAATTCAGGGTTGCTTTGCTCGCTCTTTGTGCTTCTGTTGAGGCTTCCACTTGCATATCATTGCTGTGAAGATCTTGCTTTTGTGCACTTCAGTTCTGTTTCTGCTGCAGACTAGTGGATAGACCTTGCATTACCAGCTTCACTTAAGATGAGTTAAAACCAATCCACACGCACACATGCCGAATCATGTACCAGCCTTGCATTTTATGGGGCTGGAGTTTTCTGTGACTCTCAGATTATCATTAAACTGTGTTTCATCAGGGAGCTTTTATATGCCTCTTCTAAGTACCACCTCTTTGTTTTCTCTTCCTTTCCTCACAGTCCCCCAGCTTATTGGTATATGGCATTTATAGCCAGGTTGGTTGCACCCTTGTGTAATTCCTAACATAGTTCTGGTTGCAGGATTTGTGTGGTACTATAGTTATTATGTGAATGAATCAGATGTGTTGGTCTGGCAGACCGGCTCCAGTGATAAAGCTTTTGAGAGAGAAAATGCTGAACATAGCACTGAAATTTATAAAATTGAAATGTTGGCTTCTGAAGTCTTTCAAACATTAAGTTTAAATTTTAATATAAGTCATATATGTGATTAATCAAGGGACAATAAACTTACCAGCATGCTTTTAACTAATGCTAACTAAAAGAGAAACTAGTTAGTATGGGGGGAAAAAAGGCTACTATTGATATAGTAGATAGTTTTTCACCTTTTCAGCAGATGAGGGCAGGAAGCTTTCTTTCCAGGGTATGCATGTGTTGTGCATTTTAGTGGGGCCAACCTGTTTTCTTGGGTAGAGAAGGAAATGTGAAAACTTTGTACAATTGATTACTTGACTTTTTATTGGTCTCATTGTGTAATGAGATGTCAATTCTGGTTTTGGTCCTTGGCCAAACATTCAGGAACTCTGGAAAAATGTAAGGAATTGAAATACAGATAATGAAGTAATCTGGTGAGAAAATCAAAGGCAAATACTGATACAAAGGGAAAAATATATGGTACTTAAAGCATATCTATAAAATGAAAATATCGATCTCCTTTATCCTCTTCAAATTATGGCTGTTTTTTGTGGTCAAACATTTCTTGTCATGTTACAACGACACAACTTCCTGTGTGCTAAAAAAAAACTTCCCCAGTGGTATTTTCTACATGCTTGTGTTCCTAAACCTTGCAGAAGAGAATGACCTAGGTCTGGACAAAGGCATTCTTTCTTTTTTTTAAAAGCAGTATAAACATCACACCTATTTATTCACTCATTACATATACCATTACATTGCATTTTGAGTTGTCATACTATGTGATTTTCCTTCCACCAAAGAAAGGTTTCTCTACAATGTTGAAAAAACTCATAGGCTACTATTCTCTAGAAGCAGTATTTTAAGAACAATGGCTTATAAGATTTCTCAAAAGACACATGAATGTTGAATATTTCCTTGTAGAGGGTGAAGGAGATTTATTATTGATCTCTTAAAAACTGTGTTATGTGGTTGAACTTGATGGCAGTTCAGCTTTTCCATTCTTTAAAAGAGACAGTGCAGTGCAGTTGCCTTTTCTTTTGGAGCAACTGCATTCCTGTAGTCATCCTTATCCCATCACATACGGAAACCTGAGAGAAGCAAATCCCTGGCTTACTGTGTCTGGTATTAAGGGGGAGAAGGGGTCCTGTAAATGGCTTAGGAAGACATAAGAGTGTTGTTCCCTTTTCATCATGAGAAATTCCATCACATACAAAATATACCCCTTGTCACTCAAATTTGAATAGCACACTGTACCTTTGATCTGCATCTGTAGCAAGCTATATGTGCTGTTCTATCCAAGATGACATGTATTTTAAGTCTGTTGCAGTGCTATCCATTTGTTCTCCAGCTGCCAAATTTCGGCCATGTATTGTGTCCACTGGAGACAACCCTACCACTTTTGGATTTAGTCTCTGCTATTGAGATCTAGACAGGTGTATTCCCAACTTCGTACAGGAGAGTTTGGCAGTGATGGGGATTCACAGTGCCACTACTGTTCAGTGTGACAAAACTTGGCCTCACATAAAAAGTCTGGCAAAATGACCTTCATTGGCCTGTTAACTAGGTGGAGATCTAGATGTGCTTAAACATGTTTTCTGTAATATTTAGATTTTTAGTCATTTTACCACAGCAAATTAATTGTGTTTTTTCACACCTTGAAAATCTTCTCTCAGTAGGCTTTCATCCTGCCCACCAAAAGCTTTCAGCCAGCCTTGTAGATCTTGGTAGCAGTAAGCTGTCAAGAAGGTATCTGGAAGGCTGATGTCTGCATTCTATAAATCCTTTTTTTTTTTTTTTTTTTTAAATTGACAGTGCTATTATTGGAAAACTGTAAGCATCTCTTACAGGCATCACTCCACTTAGAGCTTCAGTATTCCTAATCCAGTCTTACTTAGCTACTGCTTTTTTGGGAAGGAACTAGAACTTTCCTGGGAGAGGTATTTCTATTTCTTGGACTATGTGTAGAATCTGTGGGTTTGAAAGGTGACAAGAGTATAGAGTAAGGCATCACAAAGTAATTTTGGATTCAAGTATGTTTTACTAGTTTGTCCACTTAAATGTGTGTTGAAAGGTGCTGCATACATACTACGAAGGGCTGGTACCCATTTAAAATGCTTATACCTGATGTGGGGTAGAATCAGGTCTTTGTCCTGAAGATCACTCCTGTGGTTCATGGGAGTTCATGGAATGAAATGTGCAAAGGAGGTTCTTCAGAGCTGCACATAGGCCAGGTGATTTTTCTGCTTTTAATCCAAGCGGTTTAAAGGAGAAAAAAAAATTAGGTACTTGAAGACTCTTCTTCTTACTGCAGACCTACTGAAAACCAAATCTGTTGATTCATTCCATCTCTTGAAATTTCAACAGTTGTTGATCATTTATGAAGAATCTGGTCAATAATGTTGTAATTTTGCTTTGCTTGGTATTTGAACTTCAGAAAGGTATTTATTCCATCTTTTTCTGTGGTGTGGAGCTTAAAAAAGGATGAAGTACTACTGCCCAGTCACAAGAAGCTTAGAACTACTTTAATAAACTGAGAAATTAGTTTGTTACCATTTGCCTTTAAGTCCAGTTTTGTAAAGGTTTTGTATTAAGAAAGAGTTACTTCAGATGTGATGTTGAGGCATTGCTAGCAGACTAATATTGCCTATTAGGATTCCATTTGCTAGGTACTTAAGTACTGAAAAGATCAAATTATCAGTACTGTGCTCTACTTTTCTCCTTCTGATGTGATATGATTGTGAAGTATCTGCTATATATAAGTCTGAAAAGAATTGTGGATTGAAACAAAGATGTGATTATTCTAATCAGCTTTCATAGTTCAAGATGCTTAATTTAATGTGCTTGATACAATTATTTTTTGTGCTGGGAACTTTGAAGAATTATGGGAATTTTCCACATGTACATTTTCTTCTGAACGATTGAGTAAAGTCAAGACAATTACTTCATTTGGCCTGTGGACAAAGCATTTGATTTCAACACCTTGCTGAGGAGAGAACTTGTGTATTAATAGTTGCCTAAAGATGTGGCCTCTGGATGGATTCTGATCATTCTTTCTGCTAGTAAATGGCACAAATAGATGCAGTATTTATATCTGAAATTTTGCTGAATGTCTGTAATGCTTCATGGAAATGTTTTGTGAATCAAATGGAAGTGCTCCTGCAAAGCCTCATGATGCAGATTGTCTATCAGTTGATCAATTGATCAGCTACTACAGACAAGTAGTTCTGTAATCCAAAATGGCATGTTTTCGTTTATGACTGATAATTTCAGAATGTTTCCTCTTTCATAGAAGAAATTACTGTTATGCAGCAAACAGTTGGAGAGGTTCTTAAGCACTCAATAGCCTGGTTTTAGAGTAAAGAGAATATACTGAGTTGGAAAGGACCCATCAAGGTCATCAAGTCCAATTCTTGGCACTGCACAGGACTCCCCAGCAATCCCACCATGTGCCAGACACCTTGAACTCAGGCAGGCTTGATAGTGTGACTGCTTCCTGGGGAGCCTGTTCCAGTGTTTGGCCACCCTCTGCGTGAAAAACCTTTTACTGACACCTAACCTAAAGCTCCTGTGACTCAGCTTCATAATACAATTTCCTCAAGTCCTGTCCCTGGTCAATAGAGAAATCTGTCATATCAGCTGGGCCATGAATGTAGATGATTGCCATTTGACAAAGCTTCCTATGGCCATGTACTAACTGACTTGATATGGTGAATGTTCGCAATGGTAGCAGAACTGAAAACTATATCTGACAAAAGAGAAAAATTAGGAACCAGTTTTGGTAGTTGTATGCTGTTTTCAGGTTGCTGGCAGTCAGTTACATGTGTAATATGCTCTACCTAGTTTGTAGCTGTAACTGTGATGTACAGAAAAAAAGAAAAAACCCACCCCAAAGAAATAAAACCCCTGACCCTCCGTCAACAAACCACAAAACAATCTCCCCTCCTCCAAGAACTCGTGAAAACAGAAGCAAATAATGCAATGATATGATATACACTTTTGTATTTTTATTCTTCTAAGGTTATTTGCTGGCTCTTGTTGGCCTCTAGTTCAGTCTGTGTTATTTAAATTCTAATATATGAATTATTTGGATTGAATTCATGTTCGGGGCCATGCTGTTGTATGTATTGATGTACAGCCTTGAATGTGAATAATTATTGTAAACTATATTTTACACCTTTTTTCTGGCTTTATTATATAAATTTTCTATTGGTCGATGATTTAATCATATCTCATAATTTAATGACGGTTTATTCTCCTCTCGACAGATCTCTGTGCTATAGATGTGTAGTTAGTGACTGGATGATGGATTTCACTTATGCTTGGTAGTCTGTAATAAAGGCATGTAGGGTTCTGCGCGGCCTCCGCCTCTTCCTTCCGCTGTGGGGCGGGGGGCATGGGACAGAGACGGGCCCGCGGCCTCTGGCCCGGCGGCGGCCCCGTCGCAGACGTGAGGGCTGCTCCCGGGGCCCCAAGCCGGAGCCGCTCGGGCGAGGGGCGAGAAGGGGCAGGGCGCCGTTCCAGCCGACGCTTCCGGTGGGCGGTGCGCCGAGGGCCAGGCAGCCGGGGCGGCCCCTTCCGGCGGTGGTGAGGATGGCGGCGGAGAACCACTGTGAGTTCCCGGTGCCCCCGGCTGGCGGCCTCGGCGCGGGCGGGCCCTGCCGTCGGTGTAGCTCGGCGCCGCTGCCCGGCGCGGGGCCCGGCAAGTGGGTCAGGCTAAACGTTGGGGGCACCTGTTTCCTGACCACTCGACAGACGCTCTGCAGGGACCCTAAGTCCTTCCTCTTCCGCCTCTGCCAGGCCGACCCCGACCTGGACTCTGACAAGGTGAGCGCCGGCCCCGCCGCGCCCGCTCCCCGCTTCGGGCCCGCTCCCCCCGCCGCCGCGCCCGCTCCGGGCCCGCTCCCCGTCTGCCGCGCTGAGGGTGCGCTGCGGATGGTGCCTGGTCCCGCTGTGACGCCTGCCTAGGCGGCCGCCGGCGTGAAGGGAATGCGGGGCCCGGCGCCGCGGTGAGGGGCGGCAGGAACGACTCTGCTGCCGTGGAGGGAGTCTTCCTGAAGAGTGTTGCTTAATGAGTGCTGTCGTGCGAAGCAGTTGGGCTCGTGAATACAAAACTGCTCATAAATACAGCAGACAGCACAGTATCGTTTGTACGTTTGTGTAATATTTTTACGTTGTTTGACGGAGTTCAGTTTTAGTGGTTTCATGAAATATCTGCATGCACTGACGTTTTGTTATTTCTGCACTGTCATTAGTCTCTTGTTCAATTACAAGAAGCAGAGCAAAGTACTTTTGATAATAATTTTCACTTAGACGTAGCATTCTGTCTTTTCAGCAATTCTTAAAGAAAAATGCATATTCTGCATAGATTGCAAGTAGTGGGTGAATATTTTAGTATTCACTCTGACTCATTTTTAGTAGGGGAAGAAAGTTATTAAGATTTTATTTGTGGTGTGGTATGTAATAATGGGTATAAAGTATATAGTGCTGGCTCTGAAAGAAATTTTGGAGCATCATGGACAAAAAAGTTACGGAAAAGAAAGGAACAGCTTATAACCCTATAACCAACAGGTTGAAAATAAGGAGTTGCTTATTATATATAAATTTTGAAGGTTTTTTTTTTTTTTAGTGAGGTTAGTAAATTTCATCATTTTTTCAGGCATAACTTCCAGAAAGGATATTTGAACACTTAGGCAACAGAATGTAATATTCCTGAGCTAGAAGGAAAAAAAGTTGAAGTGTGGTGGTGTGGGAGTTGTTTTGTAATTGTCTTTGGTTTTGGTTGAGTTTTTTATGAAGAGCTTAAATTTACCTATAAAACTAAGTTTAAATATTTAGGCGACTTGCTGATACGTAAACTGTCTCCTTGGGAGAGAGTAGGAAAGCATTCCTCTAATGCTTCCGAAGTAAAAGATAAAGCACTGCCATATGCTCTGGCAAATGGAATGGCCAGCTGTGTCCTGCTCTGTTGTCCAGCATTGTCCCATTCTGCTCTTTTTTGGGATGTGGCTTCACTTTGAGTCCTGTAGCCAGTTTTGGGCACCACAATATCAGAAGGATATAAGGCTCTTAGAGAGCATCTGAAGGAGGAACACAAAGTTTCTGAAGGGGAAGCCATATGAGAAATGGCTGAAGTCACTTAGCTTCTTCAGCTGGAGAAGAGGAGGCCAAGGGAAGGCTCATCACTGTCTGCGTGTTCCTCTAGAGGAGCAGTATCAATCTCTGTTCTGTGTGACTACTGACAGGGTCAAAGGGAACGGCTTGGAGCTGTGTCAGGGAGGTTTATGTTGGATATCAGGAAAAAGTTCTTTCCAAAGAGATTGAACACTGGAACAGGCTTCCCAGGGAATGGTCATGACGCTAAGCCATGAGCTTGACAAAGCTCAGGCACATGGTAGGAGTGTTGGGACTGTGCTGTGCAGGGCCAGGAGTTAGACTTCATCCTTGTGGGTCCCTTCCAACTCAGGATAGTCTGTGATTTTAAGAGTTCCTTAATGCTTCCCACTGTAAAGAACTGCGAGGCTTCAAGAAAGGTAGCACGTTGGCCTTTAAGCTGCCTTCAGGTACTAATGTTGAGTAGGACCGGGCAGTCTGTCTCTTGCTGTCAGGTATGCTTCCACTTGTAATGGGAGAAAGATTAATCTTTGGCACACCCTGTGGCCAAACTAGTGTTGAATGGATTAGGATAGTGACATTGACTCTCTGAATTTAGTATGTTTCAGAGTGTTACTTTCAGCTTTAAAACTGTTTGAGAATCATTTCAGATTTCAGCAAATAAATGAGCTGTAGTGGTCATATTTACTGTTCAGAATAAGATTTGTTTTCCATGGTACTTAAATCTTGGTTTAGAGATTAATACATAAAAATAGACAGGCAGAGCCTTGCTCACCTTGTCATCATTGTTTAATTTAATGCTTTTACTGCATTACTGGTAATAATGTACATATATTCCTTGTTTCAGCATCTTCCTATTTTAGATATATACCAGTTTTTTGTTTGCAAACTGTTCTAGCATTCTTTTAACTTTCCGCTAAGAAGGAGATTGTCAAACTTTTGTAATAAGGTTTTGGCAGTAGTATTCATGCTTGATTTTTAATGCCTTTCTAAAGTTGGCATCAAATCTGTCAAAGAAGGAAGCATGCAAGCACTGAGTGTTTCAGAAAAGTCAAAGTCTTCCTGGTAGTGCAACCTTGAATGTCAGCATTAAGAAATATCTAAATTGTAGTAATTTTTCTAAGAAGTAACAGATACATTTCATTTGTCTATGAGATTTCTGACTTGTCAGGTGGGTTGTATTACTGATGTAGTTTTGATAAGTGCCACTAGTCTGCAGACACTCAAAGTTTTTAGGCCACACGGTTTGTGAAAAATTCACTAGTTCAATATTTAAAAAGCACAGATGATAGGGATGGCAATTATATATAAATCCAAATTTAGTCCCAAATACTACTGTTTCTCTGCATATTGCTGCCTTTATAAGAACTCAGAATATGTAAATGATGTAAAATTTAAAAATTATATAAAATTAAAATATTCCTGTTAAAGCATACAACCTTGAGCCAAGAGCTTGATGGTATGACTTGAGTGTATCCAGATCCAGTATTGATCCCAATGAAGATAATTAATTGGAAATAAATTTATGACATTTCAGCTAGAGTTTTAATGCAGTTCCTGGGGAGATTGTTAAATCTCCCCAAGAATTGCATTAGGACTAGGGAGGCATATGTATGTGACGCTGGATTCTAGCATCCTGTACTGGATTCTAGCATCCACAATTCAAGGTCACAGCAGAGCAGTGACTAATCACAAGGTGAAATATGATTTGGTGAAAAGTTTTAAAGAACAAAACTTTTTAATGGCAAGGAGTTTAAGGAGTGACTTCTCAGTCCAGAGGGTATATACATGGAGACAAGAAATCTAATAGACAAGAAATCTGTTCAGTCTAGCAAAGGTATTGTGAAATACAGCTAGCAAAGTGTCAAACGATAGATGTCCTTGTTAGAAAGTCCATAATATTAACACTGACAGTAATTATTTATTGGAATGATTAGGTTTCACTGCTACTTTCTAAAGGTTATAAATAAATTGAGTTCTTTGTGTGTTTTAAACTAAGATCAGGGTAAGTGTTCATTATGATTCCTTTGAGCTTCAGTCTATAAAGATGGAAGTGAAAACATTTGCAACTGGAATACATGATCATTTAGTTGCTTTGGTCAGTATTTTTCAAAGGAATGTAATTGGGAGCTACACTAACTTTTCATTGGTATGCTGAACCAGGTGATTGAAAATTTAAAAGTAAGTTACTAGATTTCCTCTTAAAATTCCATGGTGTTTGTAACTTGAACTAAACATTAGTGTGGGAGAGTGGTAACAAACAAATGCAGTCTTCACTGTATGTAGGCAATGCTGTCTTCTAAATGGTGTCCTTGTAAATATGCATGAAAACGGCCTAGAACTTGCAGACAATGAAGAAAAAAGCTCTTCAGAGAAGAATGTAATGCAAAAGTAGAACTGGGTAAAGATACAAACAATCCTGTGATTAACTAGCAGTTTAGGGTTGGATGCACAAAGACAACAAGCATTTGTTTTGAATTTTCTTATGAAGAATGTCAGCATTTGCAGGAAACACCTCCAAGTGTGGGGTGATATGACTATACTGAATACAGAGGAAAGTTGAATTTCTGTTTTATTTCCAATTTTACCTGCTGTTCTGGTAAACAGTAACACCTGTTTCTATAAAATAATCTGAAAGAGAGAGAACTTTGAAACCTTAGTAGAATATAGGTTTATCTGACATTTGTGGTATTCACCCAAAGTTTAGGAAATGGCTTCAAAATACTTACACTAGTTGTGTCAGTGAAGATGACTGACACATCTACATTCTACAAAACTTGCAGAAGAAAACAATTTACTAGTTAGCAGAGGAAATTGCATAGCTGGGACATCAAAACCCATAATAATTAAGCTAGCAAGACTAAAGCTAGTTATGTACATGCAAACTAGCTACCTCTTTTAATTTTCCAGTTCACATTGGATCACGTTTGCAATTTATTATTTTATCTTACAATAAAACAGTTTTTATTAAAAAGTGTCAAAAAGCTAATTACATGTGATTATGCAGTGTGTTTTCATGTACATGTGGATGAAAACAGTCCTGATAATATTCTGAAAGACTTATGACCTGTATTTTTAGAGTTCTAGATAGAGCAGATGACTACGCTTCTGTGTCGGCTTGTATGGAATTTATGTTTATGTAAATATCCTTAAAGATCTAGTGTAATCGGCCTTTCTTAGTGATTTCAACATGAAGTGCTTAGCATACACTGAAGGATATTCAGGCAGCTCACTCAAAAGGAGGAGTGATAAGTCATTTTCGATAGGAAGATGCTGAGGAGGTAAATTTTTTGCGCCACTCACCTGTGCCTTATTTGCATATGGTTACAATATTCTTTACAGATCAGTTCATCTCTTGATTCTTGGCTCCCTGGTGCTAGTGTGTAGCATATCTGAGCTGTCAGGTCAATGTTCAAGACACACATCCTCCTCTTATTAATGCATATTTTCTGAGTCTGTATTCTGGGTAAGCAACTTTTGCATGAATTTAGATGCTTAAGTGAATCCTGTTGACAGAATTTGGTTTGCACACTGTTAGAATTTAGCCAGAGTTCTTTAACTGTTGATATTTTCTAATGTTTTAAAAAAAATCTATTACAGCCAAAATTATAGGACTTTTGTGTGCCTTATTTTTTTATTATTTTTCAAGCCACCTTGTCTGAAAGGCTTCCACAGTAAACTATGACACTACTGAGATTTTTTTTTTTTTGTGCATGGCCTCACATAACGTGGAATTTTAAAGAGAAGAGCTGACATAGCTTCTTCCCTTTGTGGTTTTGTTGGAAGCTTGTTTCATATATAGAAATCAACTCAGAAAAATACAATGTCAGATAATGTAGGCCTTTAAATAAAAAAGTTCAGGCCTTTTGTGAAAGGAGTGAAGTAGCCATTGTTACTTAAATTTCGTTTAGAGCTTTTAATGACTTTGCTTCTGTGACTCACCTCTCTGTCTCTGAAGTGGTATAAAGCTGACAACCAGTATTGCTTCAGAAGGTGATGTGAGAAGACACTGCAGTGTGAAAAATTACAATCATCTTAATGAAGAAGATTATTTCTAGAGATTGGTTTTTCCTAACTCCGAAGACTTCCAGTTTTGTAAGCCCTGTGTTTCTTAATGCAGTTCAGATGATGACTAAGTACGGGGTTTTTTTCTTGAAAACAGGTTTTTTTTTAATCTGGTTTGGATTTTCCTTTCCAACCTCACTGGTTTCTTTTCCTTTACTTGAATAATACTTTTCAGTCTATAATTCATACAGTTGTCAGCTATTCTAATTTCTTTGGGTTGTATCTGTAGATTGCACATTCTTGAAGTGTTTTGGTTATGTAAACATATTTATAGATTAAATAGTAAAATTAGCCTCCTTCATGTCTACTGGTTTTGATGCTTAGTCTTGCTTTTGTGAGACAATGGGCTTAGATCAGAAGAAACTGTGATTAGACTTCATCAAGCATTGTCCAGTCTGAGTGTAGGTTAACTGACAGCACATTTTAATATATTAGCATTTTCTTGAACAGATAATATTATACAAAATTATACACTCCTTCACTTCTTCTGAAATGACACCGTGTCTACGTGTGTAAAGCATTTAATTGTAATTATAGAAAGGGTTTTGGCTTTTGTAGTTGAGGTCGTGGTCTTTCTACATTCTACCAATCCTGGTTGGACAAGTGCAGTTATTCAGAAACTAAATCTATGTACCTGAAAATACATCCTCCATGTTTTTTTCCAGGAAAACATTTTAGGAACTCTACATACTGTTAAGTAGGGAGAGCTTTCAGATATCACAGTTCAGTAATCAGATTTTTCCATATAGGCATTAATGTTCAAATGCAGACAATTGAGTCAGTAGAGTTTCTTTCTTTCACTAGCAATTATTGCTAGTACCTATGGTTTTGAGGGAGTATGATCCGTAGTATTGGTAATGATAATTTTTTTAGTATCTCTTGTAAACTACTAGAATATTAAAAATAAGAATAAGTAAAAAGGTATTTGGGGTGCTGGCACATCTCTCTAGAATATATCTGTAGGATATCCATTGCACCAAACCTTATGTACTAATAGATTAATACAGTCAATAACCCACTTGATAGTAGAAAGGAGCAGTAGATCAGTTAGAAATCTTTCTATGAATCTTCCTTAGATCTCCAGCCAGCACAAATATGTCGGTACTATCTTGATTGCAGAGGTTCACACATTGATTCTAAATAACATAGGAATTACCAATTTTGCTTCTTTATCTCTTTGTCAAGAATATCAGCTCTGCAGATGAATCTCCTGAACTGTTTCACAATTCAGAAAACGCTGTAGTCTGTTTGGTAAATTGAGCATTAGTTTTCATCTATTACTTCGCTTGTCTGCATGAGATAGGTAGGAATTGCATCTTCTACTTTTTTTTTTAGAAGATGCATGTATAGCCCTTGCTTGCTATACAGCAGTTCTTAGTACCCTGTGAGTATTCGTACATTTGAGCAAAGACAAAAAGCAAATATTTTTAGAGCAAAGTGTTGAAGTTAAAAAAAGTTAGGTTTGTTTGCCTTTAATTAAAAAAAAAAAAAAAGAAAAAGGAAAAAACTGGTATTTGAAGCTCGCTAGAATGTAGCCATTGTTCTGACTTCAGGCTCCCAAACAAGATTTCCTGGTTTTAAGTGCTATTTTTAACCTTAACTTTTGGTGTTCTCACTTACTGCTTAGGTCTTTCATGCTAACAATGTTGTTAATCATTGATAAGGGGTTAGGGGGATTGATCAAATAAGAGAAGTTGTGTATTAGATGATTTGATTGATCAGTCTGATACCATGACAGTTATATTGTTTAATTCCTTTTATTGTCTTTAATAAATCCAGCTTTCGGGGGATGTGACTATATCTGCACACCTGCTTGCTGCAAGATGAATATTAGCTTGCAGTTCCCACTTGGATGTTCAAATCATTGTGAGGTTTTTGGTTTGTTTGGTTTGGGCTTTGGTGTTCTCTTCCTTTGTTTTGGGTTGTTTGTTTGGTTTGTGTTTGTTTGTTTTTCTAATCTAGGATGAAACAGGTGCCTATTTAATAGACAGAGACCCAACCTACTTTGGGCCAGTGCTGAACTATCTCAGACACGGAAAACTGGTTATTAACAAGGACCTAGCTGAGGAAGGTAAGACAACTTTAAATATCTCATTTGCTTGCTACTTGCTTATTATTTTCACTTCTTTTGAATCACCAGAATTAACTTAGAACAAGATGGCAAACCTTAACCAGTGAAGCATTTCTATCTGTTTCAAGCAAAACTGATAGGTATCATGCAGTTATAGTTTATATAGTTTATAAATGGGGTTATTTGACCATTTTGAGTACAATTCTTGATTTCAGAACCCCCATTCTCAGTTGGAACATAAGTATTCAGACAAGGGGATATGTCTTTTTATTGTGTTATCTTGTATCTTTCCTATGTAACTGTGAAATATTTGGGTTTAGTTCTCTTTAAGCAAAAGAATGCTGCCTAGGAAGCAAGCTTTAGATGTAAAGCAAACTAAAAGTGAAGTTCTGGCATGTTCAGATGTGTGGAATATGCTTTTAAAGACTGAATTCTGTCCCCAGCTTCTCCCTTGTTGTTCCCAGTTTGTATCAATTTTACCCTAATGGAGGATGACTGTTTTAGAACATACAGTAACAAAACTGTATTGATAGCATATTGAAGAAATTTATCAGAGTAATACAATTTAACAATACTAGGGGGAAATAGTGTGAAATATAATTTCCATGTGAATTAGTTGAGCATTAGTTAAGCACAGTTAAGCATACTGCATGTGCAGAACAGGTAGGCCTTGAACATGTGAGTAGAAGCAGTATATATCTTCAAGCTTTTGTTTCAGACTCTAAGATCTCAAATGACAGGAAGAAAAATATTATGCTTGCTAGCAGCTGCAGAGATTTTTCTGTAGGATTATTTTAATTTCTCTTTTGCATTCCAGCCTGAGGCAGGGCCTGAGGTATGGCAGTCTTAGTAGTCTGCTATGGAATGGTATCTGTGCACATTTTTTTGTTTCTTGTCTTGTTTTGTATGTGAAATGGCATCAGTTTTCTTTGGGATATTTTTAGGGCAATTTTTTAGAATGAGACAAACATTGAATTACATGTACCGGAAAGAAGCCAGAATTGTTAGGTTGGTGAACTGCCTTATCATAGAGAAAAGTAAATAATTTTCTGTAGCTGTTGAGAAGATAATCTTATGAACTGGTTGGTGATTTTGGCCTGTAGTCTTTAGTTATACTGTCTTCCCAAAAACTGATTTCATTCTAGGTGTACTGGAAGAGGCTGAATTCTACAATATCACATCTCTAATAAAACTGGTAAAGGACAAAATCAGAGAAAGAGACAGCAGAATCTCTCAGGTGAGGCTGTTTTCTTGTGTTCTTTTGATTATTTGTTCTATGACAAGTAGTGATTGGGTTCCGTTTGTTTTTTTTATGTATTTCCTGATTTCCCCAGTAAGATGCTGAATGGCTGCCTCCATCACTGGATGATCTGGAATCGCTAGTATACAAAGATTAATATTCTTAAATGCTGGCTCCTGCCAATCTGCTTACAAACTTCACAGATCTCTTTCAAAAACTGAACACATTCTAAGTAATTGTTCCAAAATCTTTAGTAATAGTAGAATTTGTCATGATACCATTTCTGGAAATAGTTATGTTAGAGAACAACTTTTGAAGAGCATAGCTTTCTCATTGACTTTTAAATGTTCTGAATATGATGAGGTTGCCTAACTATGGTATAACTGCTGTTTATACAGTACGTTTATGCAGCATACGTACAGATGCTGTTTGGTTCCTGTCGTATGTTTTTGTAGCAAAGTTGCTTTCTTTATTTGTAATGCTCTGTGATTGAGAAGGTTGCCTCTTCTCATAGCAGCTCGTGTTCTCCATGAAAGTGAATATGATGAAGTTTGTTCATTAACTCTGCTGCTCAGGTAGCTGGTAACTTCCCTGGTAGCTGAGTCTTCATGGAGATACTACAAACTTACATTGTTATTGACAAATTTCTCTTTAAGCTAGGTTGTTGGATTGCAGGGGTGCTCTGATAGCATTTACTATAGGTCTCAGCTAAAATGGCCCTAGTTATTCATTGCTCTGGATGGGTTCAAAGTGGTGTTGCTTACTTACCATTTCGAGAGAGTAAGGGCAACTTCAGACAAGTCACAAACATAGTGAATTCCATGCCCTATTGAGCATCTTATATTTCTTCTTGAAGGTGCCAGTCAAACATGTATACAGAGTGCTGCAGTGTCAGGAAGAGGAACTCACTCAAATGGTTTCCACAATGTCCGATGGCTGGAAATTTGAACAGGTAAAAAATCCCTATGGGATATAGTTAATACAGTCTTCTAAGAAATGAGTGTGAAGTACCTTTTGTGAAAGAGGACTATAAATTAAATTCCATGCATCTTTTTTTATTCAGTCATTTTCAGAATTTGGATAAACATACACAGTGAAGTTAAAATGTGATTCTTGTGTTTTCATTTATCATAAAACAAAAGAAAAATTCAGCTTTCCAGGAGGTAAATTTTGCTGACATTCTATAAAAACATCTGCAATGTCTGAAATGTAATTCTTCAGTGTCTACACATGAGCAGTTGAAGGGTGAATCAACCAGAATTAACTAATAACTTCAAGTTTATGTGGATGATAGGTTAGATATGAAGAGCTCTGGGTAAAAGAGATGAGCTTGGAAGATAAATGTTTGACAGGCCCAAAGAGTGGTTCTTCAGATAAAAAAACCTGATACACAAAGGAGGGTGGATTTTACCTGTGTAGATATGAAGCTTGATAGCTGTGAGCTACGTAAATGTTCTTGTTCTTTGCAGTGCATAAAAATAGCTTTGTGTGTACATTCAAGAACACACTGTAAAATTGCAAGATCTATCTATTATCTTTGATAATTTCTGTAAGTAAGAAATGAACTATACAGCTGCTTTATCCTTCACATTCCTAATCCAGCAGAGTATTTAAACTGCATTGGAGCAATGAGTCTGTTAACTCTGAAACACAAGTGTTCATCTGCTAGCACCTTTTTCAGTGTCTGATGCTTACAATAGGAGAAATTGAAATAAGCACAAGCCCATTATCCTGTGTAGTCTCACTGTAATAACACAACAAAGCAACATTTAAGAAATGTTTATGACACAAAGGTGAAAGAGAACATGTTGTTAAATTTGACAAAATATGTAAGGCGCTGGAAATGTGGCGACAGTCATGAGCAAATAGAATAAACAGGCACAGAGCAAGCTTTTTATGCTTCAGTACTCCACTTCAAGTATTACCAGGTCTGTTTGCCATGTCACAAGCTAAGTGTTGTTTTAGTCCCTGAAAAAAAACTCACTTAATACACTAGTGTTTTTTGGCTAGTGCATGGAAAAGGGTTTTCCAAGATTCTTCTTTGTCAGGAGAAACTAGCTTTCATTACAAATAGAGCTCCTTTACTTCTTAGCAGCTTAAATGACACCATATCTTTTACCTATCCTTAACCCTTCGAGGATATTTTATTTGGGAGTAATACTGCTTTGACAGTGCAACTGCTGAAAGACATATTATAATGTCTTTTATAACTGGAATCATCCAGTGGTTCTCTTGGACATTACATCCTTGTTTCATCCAGCTGTCTCCCTACTTCCTCCCTCTCCCATGTTGAATATTTTTAGACACATAGTTTGAAGTAGATAAACAGAACAGCTGTATGATCTCATAATACTTAGCGTCTCATTACCTCACAGTAGCCCATTCCCTCCTTTGTACTCACTTGAAACAGGATTAGAATATTGTGCATAAACAGGTTTATTGTTAATACCTTCAAACATTGTAGCATTTCTGTAATTTTTTCTAAGCCCATGCTGCTCAGCAGCATGCTTTCCTTCAGAGGCAGTCTTTAGGCTGGTACACACCATGCTCTGTATGTGAAAAAAGATGGACTCATCAGCTTTTTCAGAGGAGTGATATTTTTACAGATTAAGAGTCCTTGTGCTCTGAGTCACATATAACATGCTCAAGTGGTTGGTTTCGAAAAAAATGTTTTTTTTACGCTTAACATTTCAAAATTTTATAGTTAAATATGATTGTATGTGGTTATTGAATAGGAGTGGAAGGTGCTGACCTGTTGGTGCACTAATGCAGATGTATTGATGCCCTTTTCCAAAGAACACATTTGAAAGCTCTGCTAGAATAGTACAATTATGTGTTAGTCCCAGTCCAAAATCTATTACCAAAAATTATGCTGCCCCACTTTGCCGAGTTATTTTGTGGAGGATTTTTAGCTTCAGTTGTTGCCTCTTCAGGCAATCAGAAAAAACCCAGTATTTTGGCAGTACAACAGAATAAAAAACTGTGGGCTATACAAAGTGACTAAATAGAAATGCTTTAGACAGCAGCAGCATTGATCATGTAAGTTTTAATGATTAATGTAACCTGAGTCTGGCACCACAATGCAGTCATAAGTATGTTCACTGTATGCAGAGGGTGGTGTTTAACTGCTGTCTTCAAAATTATTCACACACAATAGCAGGATATAGATAAAGTTACTATTCGTGGGCCTTCTCATCTGTCGTAATCTGCAGTTTACTCAGAATAGGCAATTGTTGTCTAACTCTTCACATATAAATTAAGTTCTAATCTCTCTAAAGTGCACTGAAAAGCTATGCTTCATTTTAAATAGGCTAGGAATTGCCCTGTGTTATTAAGGCAAAATATGTTTTGTAATAAGAGGTTGAGACACTTAGCTGAGGTTGAATTTTAAATTATTAGATGTTTGGCCAGTGTTCTTGGTGGTGATTTTTGTGGGAACAAGACAATTTTTTACATTCCAGTTATTTTCTTGGATCTTCTGTAAATTACTCTTTCTAAAACTAATCTAGACCACTCAGTGTTTTTTCCTCTCATTGACTTCTTATGTTTCCTTAGCTGTATTTTACCAGTAGTTGCAACAAGATGAAGCTCTTTAATACCTAGGCTTTATATATTGCTTTACATAACACCCTCCAGTCTTATATCCATGCTGCCTTCTCCACTTGTCAATGTATGACAGGAAAATAATGGTTACTTTTATAACGCACCAAACTTTGTTTGTTTTTCAGAGTAGTTGGCTACAACACAGTTATATGGGGAGTTTTCTGTCTTCTTATCAGTAATTCTTAACTTCCATTTAAATTAAAAAGGGCTTTGCAACTGCCTCAGTAAATTTTAAGTTGAAATGAAAGTTGTAGCTTGATAGCAACCTGTTCTAGTGGCGAGTAAGTGTTACCTGAACGTTTGAGCTCATCTGCTACTTGTACAATTTGGATAACGGTATGTACTTCAGCTTTACAAAGGTTTCTTTTTGTGTTTTGCTTTGATTGGTTATTTCAGCTTATCAGTATAGGTTCCCAGTACAGCTGTGGCCGGGCTCAGCAGTCAGAGTTTCTGCTGATAGTGTCACGGGAAATGAAAGGGGAAGAGAGATGCTTCCAGAAATGCTGCAGTGAGGTGTGTCACACCATTCTTTTTGCCCTCACAGTGATATGCTTGAGCTCCTTGCGTTTCTGCTGCTTTCAGATCATTCCACTTTTTTTCTGGATGTACAGCGCATACTAGTTTGTGTGTATTTGTGACTGGCTTTTATTTATATTCACAATATTTCATTACACATTATGAATGTCCACATTGTAAAAATAAGAGAAAAACAACTGAACAAAAATCCCTCGGTTATTTAGTTCAAAGTTTTTCTTAGGGAGAGTTCTTACTTCCACAATAACTTCTTTTCCTTAAATTTTCTTCCAAAATTAACAGCCTTTGATCCATACTTGTTAAGTAAGAGGTACAATTCAAACGTAAGGAGCCCTAAAAATACACCTTTGAGTTCAGTGGATCCAGAAGGGGACTGTTCTGGTAAACTAGGAAAATGATTATTTCATCCACCAAAGTTAAGTTCTGAGTTTGAACCCTTTATTTCTGATAACTCAGAACTTAACTCTTTTTTTAGGTGGATGAAAGATACTAAAATTTGAATAACGAGTAACGGGAGTTTTTATAAGTAAAATATGGAGGAGTGAGGGGAGAACAAAATAGACAGTTTTAAATCTTATGTCAAGTTGAAAAAACATGCTGGGTGTTACTTGGCTTTGTTGTTTTGGGGTTTTTCCATCTTGGGAAATTTTCTTGAAATCCAAATGGAGAATCATAGCTTCATTCATTCTCTATTTTTTACATCCTCCCTTTTCCCCTTGTTCTGCTTTTTTGATTGCTGTGTCAGTTCCAAGTATTTGTGAGGTTGGGAAGGATTTTTTGCTCTCAGTAACATTAGAGGCAGTTTCTGTTTCTTTAAATATCTGTGCTACATTTTGAAGTGTTGTATGTGAATTTATTTGGGAACCTGGTGCTCTGTAATTTTTTTCATCAACAAAATGCCTGGAGTACTTGTTCTTTTTCTTGCAACATATATGGTTATTAAGTCTGAAAGATGAGTATAACATTATGAAGATAACATGATAGTGAAATGGCTTAATAAAAACAAACCTTTGCTTGTGATTTTATATGGACACATAATTATGCAATACTAGATTTGAAACCTGGACTGTTACCCAGCCTTATAGCAGAATCTGCTTTCAATGTACCAAGCACTATCTGTTTCTTGCAGTTGTATAGGTAACATTTGGAATGTGAAATGTGGGTGTTTCATACTTCTGGCAGCAGAGAAAGACTTGTGGCTTGTAAGCGATGTATGGGGTATAGGCAGAATGATGTTACTCATGCGCTCATGCGTGTCCTGGATAGCTCAAAGTAAAAGACAGCATTATAAAATGGAAGGTGGGGAGGACAGTGAAGAAATTAATGCAGGTATAAAATAAAATAAAAATTATAATAAAAAAATAATCTTTGAAGTCTGACTATTGTATTAAGAGACCTAAAATAAATATTCTTTCAGGCCTGGTGTCAGTCATCAATGCTGAGTTTTAAGAGCTGATATGTATGTATCTTCATAACCTTTTGCAAATCCTTTGGGAAGGCAGAACAAACGCATTGTATGTTTAAAAGGCATAGAGTCATTTCTTAGATTCATACAACTTGATTCTGTAAAAAAAAAAATAATTGAGTGGAGGATTTTCTTTGATTTTATTAGCTGGTAGTATAATTAAAAATTTTGAAAGGACCATTTTTTCAAGCTTTCTAGTGTACAAGGGGTTCACCACATCTGAAATAAGAGCAGAAATATTCAAAGTACAAGAACATTTAAAATAGGATTTGAGAGTAATTGTTACAGAATTTACTTCGTTTTGAGAATTAGAGCATCACAAAAGAGAGAAGGAAATTACTAGTGGTGAATGGGAAAGTTAGTTAAAATGAGTAACTCCAGTGGTAAGCAGAGGAAGAAGGAAGATGAAGAAGAAGATTGGGCTGCTGTTTGTGCAGGCTGGAGTGGTTATCCGAGATAGCAATACTGTTGCTGATTTGTCTGGTAAATATATGATACAGATTTTGAATCAGTATTATTAAAACAATGCAGCAAATCTGTATAGGCATGTTACTGAAATGTGTCTAGTTTAGAGAGCTGTTTCAGTTCAGTTAGGCATGAGATTAGTTCACTTCAAAAATAAGGTTTCTTATTATGAGACAGGAAATTCCTTCTTGTGATTTCTTTTCAGGAAAATTGTGATCTCTATTAGCACATCAAGCAATACCTATATTTCTTTTGATTTAATAAAAATAAAAGTAATGTTGCTTTCCCATTCTTTTTTTACCTGTTGCTGACAGCCTACTAGTACGATCAACCCTTATGTCATGCAAACAGTAATGGATCCGTATGTAATGAATTTTCTGTGATAAGTCACATTGGCATTTTCCTGTGCTCAGTTCTGGTGCTGTTGGGGCTCACAGGGATGCTTAAATAGGATCGCACTGCTTTAGTAATGAGTGTAATGAAACAAGCCGCGGAAGGAATAAACCAATGCAGAAAAACAGTTACATGTATGTATATATATACATATCTGTGTATATATATATTAAAGTGTACAAATCTATGGAATTTACCATTTCACCATGTTGTTTTATCCTTCCTTAAGTTCTTGGTAATTTAAGCTACATGAAGCAAATGTGGCTTCAAAACAAAAACAGTTTGTCCTTTCAGAAAGTCTGAGAAACAGTAGGCTGGATAATCTGAAATCCTTTGACCTGTTTTTCATACCTCAGATTACTCTGATGTGTTGTGGCTTCGTTTGGGGTGTGAGATGGGGGTGTTAGTGTGGGGGCAGATGGACATGACAGGGATAGTCTTCCAGTTCATTAGCATCCTTCTTAAAGTGTTGTCACCAATACTGGGAACAGTGAAGTGACTTTTAGAATAGGAGTGCTAAAACATATTTCTGATCTCAGTTCCTGACAGAACAGTTCAGTTCTAATCTGCAATCATTTTCTATTGTTTCTTTTTCTGCCATCAGCCTTATTGTTGATCATTTCAGAAAGCTACAATGACATTTCTAGCATACAGTTGCTACTATGCAAATGCTACATTTTTGTCTGCACACATATCAAACTGCTTTGAGAGTATTGTGAGTTGGAGTTTTTAGGAACTTGGGTCTCATTCTGCAAAAGTTGACTTTATCAACTGTTCAGTAGTGGCAAAACATCATTAGATATTTTGCAGTCAGCTAAATTAATAGTCCTATCCAACTGGCTAAAAATATTCAATCTGCCAAATCTCCTAAAAGAAGACTTACATGCAATATGTTGATTTACATGATTGGATTATGAAGAATTTGTTAGTAGCTATCCACTGAAGACCTGTCAACCTGGTTGAAACAGGATTGATGATTTGGCTGACGTATGGTATCTACTTTCAGAGAGGTCATTTGTTTCTTTAGAGTGTCAATAAGTATAGAAGTATTTTTCCTTCTGGTAGTTAACAGAGCTTACCTGATAACTAGTCCTTGCCTTTTTCCAAGAAGAAGAGGCAACTGTATATTAATCAAATTGTATGCTTGAATTCTTCAAACTTCAGAGAAGGTGAATTTTGAGTGGCTTTATTTAAGTATGTATGCATTTTTTTTTATGTTTTCTAGCCTTTAAGTGGGTTTAAAATGTTGTTTAATGTCCTACCTTTTACCTTAATAATTGGCGCAGTTACTGTATTTGTACGAAATGTTTTATAGTTGCTATGTAATGTATAGTATAAACTTTGTACCACTTTGTTGGGTTTAAAGCAACTTAATTGCTATTATTTTCTGAAGATCTGTGCATATTTTTTGTTGATAGGAAAGACAATCAACAAATCTTCTTAATATACAAAATAAATTTGAGTTGATTCTGCAGCTTTTTAGTAGACTTTCTTAGTCCATCTTGTGCAACTAGTTACTCTGTGGGTTTCATGATTCTATGTTGCACAAATACCTTATGGTGCAGACTGCAGAGTATTCATTGTGAAAGATTAGCTGATTTAACATCTCAAGGTAAATAATGTCTTTATATCCATCGGTGCTTCTAGAAAACCTGGGGTGTTTGTAACTTCGTTACACAGTTTAGGTTGAAAAAATGTCTTTGACGATAATTTTTGCCTGTGTTCATTGCTTTTTATATATATATTTTGCAGAACTAGAGTGATGTTAGAAGAGGAAGAGGCAGGGAAGGTTTCTGGTGTAGTTAAAGTACATAATTTGAGAATGATGAATTTTGATGGGCAGTGCTGCTCATGGAAAGCTGAGCCTTGTATGCTGTAATATTATCAGGCTCCCAAAATTTTTGACAGTGCCTAGGCCTGACATCAAGTTGATTCATTATGTAGACACACTGCCTACTGCTCTTTGTTTTGATTGACTCTGTCCATCTGTGGAAGTGCTTGCTTGGCTGTATTACTGCAGTGCAGGATCATCTGGACACCTCTCTCCTCTCCGTAGAAAGTACAGTGAGGCTTTGTTACTTCTAACAGTGCTGTATGGAAGCTACTTTTAACCTTGGTTTAACTTCAGTTTTTGTTGGGAGAATAATTTTATTCCTTTAAGTGCAAACTCTGGATCAGGATTTCATCTTGACTTCATCTTTCATGTTTTAACAAATCTTTTACTCTCTTTGGTGTTCTGCTAGACTAAGGGTAGCACACTATTTGTCTTTACAGAGGCAACTGTAGTGTTTAGAAAAATAATTAGGCCTTTTCTATGCGGCTATTTCTAGATCACTTAAATGGTACAGTGGAAATTGGGGAATAGGGCAGTCTTATTGTATATGTGTGGTGATTTGGTAGATAGATTCAATGTAGTTTGGGTAATGACAAATTGACACAGTGTATCTGTGCAACAGTTTTATTTTTAGGATTTTGATCTGTGTCAGTAGATCTGACATTATCTTGTAGAACATACATTATCTTGTGATTTTGAAATAAAACTTTAAAATAAATGAATCCGCTACATCTGAATTGAATCTGGCTTGGAAAGGCAGGCAAGCATGTAAAGCTTCTAGCATATTAGGTAAGTGTATTGTGTGTAAGGTAAGACAATTTCTGCCATTTGATAAACATGCTGCATAAGAAGTAGTAGTGATGTTGAGTATATTCTTCTTTCTCAGTAAATTGTCATTTATCATTCAATGTAGAGACTTTAGAAACTTGTAAATATGTCACATTTCATTATACATGGCTTCTGCTTGTAGCACTTCCTTAATTAACTTCCTTGTAGCAGTACGTATGAATTTTGGATGTTAGTCTTGATGTCCCACCATACCGTGTCTTGTTGTTTTCCAGTCAGATGCAAATATTGTGTTTGTTCATTCAAAATATGTTTTAATAGAAATACTATTATTCTGTAAGTACTGATGGGTATCCCTTCAGGCTAAAGATCCTGCATGCAGCCATTTACATGTTAAATCATGCCACGTTAAGATACTGCATATAAACATTAGAAATTAACTTTGGAGGATAGGAAGGTTTCTAGTAAATAACAGAAAGAGGGAACAGGCTACTGCTTCACTGGCCTGTCTCCACAGTCTTTTCTTTCACAGTGAATCATTTATTCCCTAACTGTTTAAAAATAACCTGTGTGTATCTTGTCATCAGAGTGTGTATTTTCAATGTATTTGTCAGCATCAAAACGTATTTGCATTGAAGTGGAGAATCATGCTTCAGGCACAGCCTACAGTCTGAACCATGAGGAATGTTTGTACTAATCGTGAGACTTTGTGGAATTTGTTTTATGTGGAGATACAACTGACTTTTTTTAAAAATTTCATCTTTCAGCTGGTCAGTATTGGTTCTTCCTATAACTATGGCAATGAAGATCAGGCTGAATTTCTGTGTGTTGTCTCAAAGGAATTGCATAACACTCCTTATGGCACAACCAGTGAACCCAGTGAAAAAGCAAAGGTGAGTTACTGGGCATTGGACTAAAGAAATGGTGTTGAATTGGGTGGGCTTCACAAGTCATGATAAATCTACCTCTGTTCTAGACTATTATTTCATTGTCCTTTTTTCCTCCCTTGTTCAAGACTAATAATGATTCCCTGTCCATTGTATGAGGGACTGTAAATGGTACAATCAGCATGCATTTGTTATGCATGCCTGAATTATTTAAATACAATACTCTGTACTTTTCCAGTACCTGTTTTTTTTTCAGGTATTGGCAAATACTTGCTCTTTACAGCTGAGAAACTAGGTTTTGTTTATTATTCAACATATAACGCTGGTTCAGTTAAAAGCTGTTTTTCTTGCTTGACTTCTGCTGAAGAAATCTTACTGTCGAGAATGGAACTTGAAAGATGCTATCTCTGTAAAACAGTCACATGCAATAAAATGAGGATACTTGTTAATGTTTTTAGGGTTCTACCAAGTTTAATTTCTGTAACCAGCTTTATAATAAGATTGTAATGGGCACAGTATCTTAGCATTTCACTCGGTTGTATTTCAGAATTTGTACAAAGGAAAATGTAAAACCACAGCTGACTTACCATAAGGCAGAGCAGTTCTGTAATGTAAGTGTATTCAGAGTCATGAATGGTGAACAGCTTTTATCATTGTATTGCTGCTTTGTATGAGGAGATGACTACAGACAAACTGGATACATCTGTAGTGATCTTAAAAGCTTTTGGTTTCCCTTATGTAGATGGAAAACAATTGATAAATCATCAAAGCTTGCTTTTTCAAAAATCACCTTCAAGGAAATTGATTTTGAAATAATGCTAAGAATGGGTCTGAGTCTTGGTATTGAGGCCTCAAATAGATAAAACTTCATTACTTTCTAGGCTTTGTAGCATGCTTATGCAGCTACACATATGTAATAATTTCATACTTAGAACTATAGAAATACTCTAAGCTGTATGTTAGATTCCTAGTGAAACGAGTAATTTATGTTCATCCCTGTTGAGATAAAGCTTCCAAAGAGTTGTAGAGGATTAATGTAGTTAGGGGTAAACAGTGAAACTGGGTAAGCCATGACTTATTCTTTCAAAACCCTAGTTAAGGTCTGGTTTTGCCAGGATGCTCGAGGAAGACTTTGAAAGTTGACATGTTAGAGGTGTCTGATAATAATGTAGGGCTGAGATATCTACCTGAAATAAAATGTGGAATTCTAGAGCCTAATAAAAATCTTCATAAGGAATGGTAGTGCATCTTCAGGTAATTTTAGTAGGTGCCAGAATTATGTTGCATCCTTGATGTAATAGAAAATATGGGTCAAAAATAAGTGCTAAAGACAAAAACCAAAAGCTAGTTGAGACTGAATTACAACTGTGTAAATGGAGTAGCGCTAAGAGAGACTGTCTTAGACGTCTTCATTAGTGTGATGCTTGGTCATTATTTCAGAGAAGAGAGCAGAGCATCATTTGACCACTGTGATGAATAGTGATTACTGTTAATTTTGGTTGGAGGTTCCTTCCTTTTGTCCTGGAAGAGTTAAGCTGTTCCTAGCAATTAATAGGCGATACTTGAAAAGTAATTCTATTATATATTAAGTTTCTAAAAGATCAAATTTTTGTATATAGGTATATGTTGTGACTGGGAAAAAAAGGAAAAATCATTTATTTTTTTCTTGAGAGGTTTCTGACAGCTGTGTTCAGGCGTCTTGACTCGGGAGATGTTGTCTCCATAGTTCCTCTTAGCAAGCATTATCCTCTCACCTCAGTAGTGTCTGACTTGGTCTTCATGAAGTTCATATGATTGAAATTCTGGGATCCACCTTTATATACAGAATAATATGTTCATGTACTGGGACTGACTTACAGGAAACTCCTCCTATTACTTTTACAGCAGATTGAGTTAGAGAAGAAAAAAAAAACAAACTGCCAATATGTATTTTTTATTGACAAGCACTTCAGTTTTAGTTAACAGTCCTGGATTTTCAGAATGGGAGAAAGTATCTTCTGATAGCCATCTAATCATGCTTCACCTTCATTCCTTCTTAGGGACTTGTTTTTTCTGTTTTCTTGTTTTAGTTAACAGCATAATAAGTTATAGACAACTTCTGTGTAACCTTCTAATACACCCAAACAAAGAAAATTCATCTTAAATGGTTCCATTGGCTTTTACTGGTAGCCATGGCACAACCAAAAGATAATCTGTATTCCCACAAGCAGTATTCTCTTTCAAACCACTTTATGGACCTGATTGTTCCCTTCTATCTGCTGACTTCAGGATGTTTGGAAGAGGAAATTGTCATGATATCTGTTACGTTCCTTCTTGAAATGGTCAGCTGTCATACTTTTTTATACAAAGAGTGGAGGTCCCAGGTGAAAGTAAATAAATGTCATTGCCACATGCTTCAGGTGTAAGTGGAATTTACTTTTTTGCAGCTCTGACTCACTTGCAATCTCTTCTTTTCCCTTCCTTCTTCTATACGTGCTGCATGCTGCATGACACTCAGAGTGAGGATGAAGAAACGGATTACGATATGAATGACTCAGATTAAGTGTAAATGTCATGGTGAGCACTAGCTGCCCTAGGATTTTAACCAGATTCTTTTCTGCCCCATCCAATTCCCACCCCCACTAGTGCTGTCCTTCAGCTAGTCCTGGTGGTGTGTGTGTGTGTTTGTGATTATAGTTGTGGCATGGTTGGCAAAGGTAGAATTTGTGTTCTGGATATTGCTTCTTTGACAGAATAATTAGTGTTGCTTTTATAAACTGTATTGTGAGTAGTACCTGTAAAGCTTTGCTGAGAAGCAAAGTTCTTCATGTAGATTCTAGGGCCAGTATTGCTTTTCATTCATTCATTTCTTTCTTATTTTATGTGCACCATCTTTTCTGTCAGATAGGCTTTTTTACATGTAGAGGCGTGTGATACAAGCTCACTGTATACAGTTTCAGTAAGTGTCTGATTTGGCAATAATTTAACAAACTTGAGTGAAGTGCAGCATAGTCCAAAGGTGGTCTTAACTGATAATTTTGAAATAAGGATTTTCTTAGTAAAGATGTGGCAAGTATAAGTAAATAGTGTGATCTTGGTGCTGCAGTGGTATTTATCACAGAAAACAACTCTGGGGAGGGATCCTTTCCGCTATAGTTTGACATCTGATTGAAGATCAAGTTACATTAAAAGTCACAAGTGGAAGAGCACAAAAAAAAGCTGCATCTGAAAAAACAACTTAGGCACTTTTCCTAATGTGTCTTTAAGTACTATTCATATTTATTCCACTCTCTAGTTTCTAGAAGATAACATACCATTGAATTTTCAGTGGTATGGTGTGGGTGGTCACTTGAGCCTGTATAAATTAAAGATATTTACCATCACATGAGAATACACTTTGGCTTCTTACCTATACACCTGACCTTTTTAGCTGTAAAGCAGCCTTAACACTTATCTCTGAAGTTTGGACAGTGCTGTCAGACACATGGCATGATTTTTGAGGTTGTCTTGTGCAAGGCCAGGATCATTACTTAATGATTCTTGTGGGTCCCTTCCAGCTCAGGATATGCTGTGATTCTATGAAGTCACTGCACATGGCTGGAAAAGAACTTATATTATTTTCTGAAATGATGCGAACAGAAGCTACTGCTTTTGCCAGGTCTTCAGGAATGGCTGAAAGGAATCAGTCAAATCTGAAGTTTTATTGAAACAAAATAAATTGGCACTTTGCTGGAATTGAATATTCTTAAGCTGCCTGAGAGGCAAACAGTCCTTAAAACACATTTCTAGCAGCAGCAGCCTTATTTTGAGTGGGAAGAAATAGTTTTCTTATTCTTTTGCCTAAGAAACAATCACACTCGGGCCCCTAGAATATGAGAGTTCATTCAGCATTGTTTAGAATTTTTAAGCCAGCTTTGGATCTGGTGCACCTATAGGGAAAATAAAACAGAAATATGAAAATAAGGAAAATCCTCTATACAGCTTATCTGTACTAGAGTTGGTACAGTCCCCAGTATCAGTACAGACTGGGTGATAGATGGATTTACTGCAGCATTGCAGAAGACTTGGGCATACTGGTGGGTGAAAACCTGAATTTGAGCCAGTAATTCTTGAAGACTAGAAAGCCAATTATCCAGGACTGCAGCAAAAGATGCATGGCCAGAGGTCAAGGGAAGTGATTCTCCCCCTCAACTCTATTGTCATTAAATCCCACCTGAAATGCTGCATTCAGCTCTGGGTTTCCCAGTACAAGACCTGTGAGAGTGGGTCCAGAGGAGAGTCACGAAAATGGCCTGCATGCTAGAATACCTCTCCTGTGAAGACAGGCTGAGACAGTTGGGGTTGTTAGGCCAGGAGAAGACAGCCCTAGGGCCAGTGTTACTGCATTTCCAATGCTTAAAAAGCCTTACGAGAAAGATGAAAAAAGACTTTTTTACCAGGGCTCATGGTAACAGGACAAGGGGTGAGGTTTTTAAACTGAAAGAGGCTAGCTTTAGATTGGATATAATGATTAGCATATTCTTTACCGTTAAAGTGGTGAGACATCTGGCACAGGTTGTCCCGAGAAGCTGTGGTTGTTCCATCACTGGAAGTGTCCAAGGCCATGTTAGACAGGGCTTGGAGCAGCCTGGGACAGTGGAAGGTGTTCATGGCAGGGGTTTTGAATGAGATGATATTTAGGATCCTTTCCAACCAAACCCACTCTTGTGAGTCTATGATTTCCCTTTCAGTAGAGGTGAAGGTTACAGAAGAAGCATCAAGAAAAGTGTGTTAAAATATTGCCTAATGTAATAGAATTTTCTGCTTTATGTTAGGATTCCTGGTTCAGTAAAGTGCACAAAGTTCAGTGTCCCGATCTGGCTCAGCTTTATCTTACTGCATGTGTTCCTGATACTACATAAAATAGTTCTAAGGCTATTAATCCTGCAAGCACTCTTCCAGGAATGAATAAACTCAAATGCTTCATATTAAATCGGAAATATTAACAAAATTAATAGATCCAGTATTATTTTCTAGTTGCACAGGTATTTATTTCAGCCATGTTTTTGTCTCTGATGGATATGGTTTCACTTACTGACTCCATTTATTGCGTCAGACTGTTATCTTCTGTTGTGGGCATCTACTCCAGCACTTTGTTCTCTGCTCTGACTGACAGCAAAGACTTGGGGAAGGAGTTTAAGTATGAAGCATTTATGATATCTGCTCCTGATATATTTCCCCAACTTCCAGTGCAACTCAGTCTGTGAATTTTTTCTTCAAGCCTTCGTCTAGGTCATTTTGTGGAAGCTACAATGACACTGTAATACCCTGACTTGGTGTCAGTGGTACTATCTTTCATAAGTTTATCTAGTCCCTTTGGCATGTATTAACGAGCAGTTGCTGAGTAATTTATAGAGCCTGGTTCTTCCCCACAGAATTCACTTTTCTCTTTCCTACAGTTTCATATGAATGCTTTTTGCTTAGTACACATAGTCATGTGTTACATTCATGAATTATCTTCATGAAATAAGAGGGTTTTGCTTCTAAAATGTACCTTAAAGCATGATATGACCAGTGGAAAATTACTTTCTGTATTTTGGAAATTTTTCAAAATAGTTACGCTGACATCTGGCTTCATAACTTCAAAACAATAATGCTGAATTTGAAATGAAAAACAACTTCCTATGCACAAAGCTAGATCCAGGTGTAGGAGGGAGTACAGTGAGCAAATGATAAAGTAGACTTTTAATTATTTGAACTAACACCACACTGCCTCTGAACTGTCCCTGAGTTACACAAATGGTAATGGGTGTTTCATGAACTCCAGCCTTTAAAAAATCCCATGGAATTGGGCAAAGTAGGTGAGACTTTGCTTGTCTTCAGTCACTATGAAAGACATAATATAATGGCCATTTAAGCAATATTAAAAGGAAACCAAATATCTCAGATTTTAGAATTTAAAACCATACTTGAAACTGTTGTGTGAATCAGCTGCCAGCCTTTACCCTAAAAGCACAGACACTGAAGTGTTTATGTGTGCTGGCAGATTCTGTGGGCTGGAATGTGCTACTGAGTGTTTGTTGTAACATCAGGCTACACAAAGATCATAATAAAAGGAAAATCCATCTTGAGAGAAGCTCTGCCATTGTCTAGGGATTGTGCCTTAGCTTTCTTTCAGCTTTTGAAATAAAGAGCCCTTCCTAGTACTAAGAAAATTACCAAGAACCAAAAGAAAATGAAATATCATAAGACTTTTACTTACAGATTAACATTCTTAAGTACTTATGCTCAGTACGTTTGAAGCTTTGCTTAATGCATTGTTTGCCTTTTGTCATGATTGGTTCTACAGCCTACTGACACAGTTCTAGAGTACTATTCCGCCCAACAGTTCACCTCAGTATTGTCAGTTTAGAGCAGCAACATTAAAATTTAGTTGCTTGAACAGTCAGTCCTAAAACTTGGATCCTTTCCTCTGTGGAGGAGGCAAAATAAACTGAAACAGAAAATGACAAAGATAGTAAAACTGGAAGTAAAATGGTTGTTGTTGATTTAAATCTTGCTAGGTTGTGCTTGGCCTTTAAAAACTTCTTGCATCAGTGCACTCAATGTGACATTTCTGCACATTTTGATTTGCTAGTTCATGTTTTCAGTACTAATTTATGGAACACAGTTTGTATCTGAAACTTCAGAAGGTTAAGGACATTTTTCTGGAACAGGAAAAATTAAGATTAAATTCAGTTCTAGTAAAGTACCCAAGTTAATTTACCACATAGGACCTCAGGATCTTCTGAACTAGGTTGAGGTGCAATGCTTACTTTTTGCAATTGTCAACTCTTAAGTCTTATTAATGTATTAATGATTTATTTTAATAATACTCAATTCCTAGCAGTGTTTTGCACCTGTTTTAATGGTATTTGATAGTAGACATTGTACATATCAATCTGTCTTTTTTCAGCTTTAAAGCACAGATCCCAGGAATTTCCTCGAACCAGGTCCCTGACACATTACCAGTTATTTAAAGTAGTCATTATGTTGCTCTTTGATCTCCATGCTTTAGGAATGACATTGAGCTAATTTTCATTTATAGAATTTTTATTGGTCTATTTCAGATTTTGCAAGAACGAGGTTCCAGGATGTGAAGACAGTATTGAACGGTGACAATTTTTTTCTTTATTCGAAGATCCAGTGAATTGTCACACTGAAGAGGCTTGGCTGCAAAAGAAAAAAATCTGATTTAGACAATTTTCTGTTGATCTGGGTTCAACCATATTTGCCTATAAGCTGGTGTCAACTTCTGGAAGCATTGCAAGATTACATAATGGGAATAGATGGTGTGGGAATGTGTGTTAAGTTTTGGTTGTAGTGCATGGTTGTGCTTTCTTGTTGGCTTATTGACACTGGTCATTTGAAAAGAAATGACCATGCACTCATATTTTCCTTGGAGACATGTAGCACTTAATGTCTGGTGCTGGATGACCCAATGTTGATCAGTTTGGAGACCTTTTCCTACTAATCATTGTAAACCTTAAAAGGACAATGTAATTGGTGCTACACACACACACACACATACACTTAGACACACATGCACACACACACACACAAATGTTAGCCCAGAAACGCAAGTATTTGGGCATATGTTGTTTCAGAATCAGTGTCAGCCCCAGTTGACTGTATTATACTGCACATTCCTTATGGTTCTGTGACATAATCTATTATGTAATAACAGCCTAGGAGATCAACTGAAACTAGCATGTGTAAAAGTTACACAACAGAGAAAAGATTTCTCTGAAGGGTGTATATATTGACTGGATGTATAGCTTATTTCAATACCCAAAGGGAAGACTAAACTCAGAGAAAATGGCCTTCCTCTGAGTTATTCTTGATGTTCTCTCTGTTAAACAGTCTCCTGCAAAAGTTACGCTCCAGTCCTGGTCACATGCTTGAAAGTGGAATCAAAATTCACTTAAAATGACCAACTGAACATTCTGTTTCTTTGGAGGTGTTTGTACTCATATGTGTGTTTCTGCTTCTATAAAATGCCTATAAGCATTGAACTGTGGATTAGGGTAGAGATTTTTCTAGAGCTGAAGGTTTTACAGAAATACAGCTGGCTAGTCCTAGGTCCCTGTCTCTATGACTTGGATTAAAATCAATCTTAGTGTGAACATAAACTCATCCAGTTGAAAAACCTGATTACTTTGGATATTCAGGATCCCTGTAATCAACCTTTCTCTTTCTATACAGTTTCAGCTATGCAGTTAAGAACAGTGTTTGAACAGAATGTGGTTCAGCTTTGTTAGTTTGTCCTTGAAAAAGGCTAATACACAAGACACGCACTGTTTTGAGCGAAATCTTTAGCACATCTTTAAAACACTTTACAGAATGGACAGTATAAAACTTGGCTTCATTGACTCATGGAACCAGTGGAAGGGAGTTTCAAAAAGCTACAAGATGGTTTTAAATTCTAAAGACATTACAGTTTTCATTCTTAGTAATTTCAGAATTTTTGCATATACTGTATACTGATTTTCAAACACCCAGGGTCTACTTTTTTTTTAATTATTATTTGATTTTTTAAAGGACTTAGACATTGATAAAAGTTTGGCAAAACAATTTGTAAGAAACATTTCTACTAAACAGATTAAGCAATGGGCTAAATGTTTTGTCTGTGTGCCTAATGCTTGAAAGGATTTGTAATGCATTTTGTGACTTGGATGTGGTCTGCACGGGAAGCTGCTGGCCTCTCCACAACACATAAAATTTTTGTCTTTTTTTAAGAAGTTAAAACTGAATTTAATTTACTAAAACTCTAATTGTGTAGGGGGAAATGTTTATACTTTTATACTTTTTTAGGTACCCATATTTTATCAGCTTAAATTGAGCACAGACATGTCCCCTAAATAATGACGGATTATCTTGTGTATCTGAAAATAAGCATAACAATTGTCTGTGTTAACTGCATATTAAAACATTTCCTCTGCTGCAGTAGTCACTGTGTTTTTAAGCAGTATGAGTCCACCAAGATCTCTGAGCTCCCCGGTTCATTGCAGCCAACCATGTTACTTGTTGTTTTCTTGATGTGCTCTACAGAGTAATTCAGCATTGATCTAAGTGGATTTTAATGCCTAAAATACCAGTTTTACCGTGATCCTTCTGATTCAGCATTTCTGTTGCCTGTCTTATTAAATCCAAAAAGGACAGACTATTTAATAAAGTGAAATTTTCCTGAATGACATTGGCAAAGCATGAGTAACAAACTGAGCAATCTGAACAAATTTAGAGTGTGTAAAAGAGTGGGTTTTTTCTAAGTATGGGGGATTTTCCCCAGCAGAATATTTTCAGTTTTAAAACCTGCTTCTATGCTGAGATTACCTGCAGTTTAGTTTATATTGTATCCCTGCCGTAGCTAATTTTAGGGAAATGAGTGTTTAATAATTTTTTGCACTTTGTTTCCAGTATCTCACACAGATTTTAAGAAGGAAAGAAAAGAAAGAACTTTAGTAGGCAGGTACCTTGTAAATTATTTTAAATACACTGTCGTTTGAGACCACCTGAACTAACTACTTTCCTGTTCTTGCTATTGTCATTATTGCTTTAATTTTTGTGATCATGCAAGGCTTTCAGATAGATGGAAATGCTCTCTTCAGCTTTTTTCAAGGCATTAAGAATTTATCCCCAAATAATTTTGTTTCTTTTTGTTTGACTGTTGCAGTTTCAAATAAAGTAATGCAAGGTAATTGCAAGAGTCCAATCTCCGTGACTAGGCTTGGCAAACATTGCTTCATCTGTTAAGCTCTTGCAAGGAGGAAGCAATGTACCTATGCAGTTAAAACTGGATTCCTTTGTTCTTTTTCTGCTGTTTGGAGAGAGTACCTACCTGAGAATTACCTGTGACTGTGCAGAGCTGAGGGGTTCACTATCAGGCTGGAACTGCAAAGCTGTACTGCAGACTGCTTGAACTTAACTCTGGACATACACAGCTCCTCTGTTGTTTATTCAGAACAGTATTCCAGGTTAGAACTTCAGATCCTGAGCTTGAACAGATCATAACAGAAGGAATAAAACAGGAAATGAGAGAGATGAAATTCTTTAAAGACATTTACATGTCAAACTTCTTGCAAAACTTGTTTAAAAACAGAAGTTCAAATTTGCTATAGCAATTTCTTGCTTTGAGTTAGGAGACAGCAGATTGTTGGCCTTAGGTTTTCTCAAGAAGCTATTTTTTCCTTTATTGGAGATGGTATTTTTATGTTACATGCTTTTGACTTCTTCAAGCGGCAGGTGAATCAGAATTTGTCTACAAAGAATAAGTAATTCTGAGGCCTCAAAGACATGGATGTCACATGGTCCATAATAACTATCCCAATGTATACTCTGACTCAGCAGCTCGCAGCCCAAAAGTTACCTGGTATTTTGTCCTATTTACTGTGGGATTTCCATGGATTACATTTACTTGCATGTTTTTAATCCCAAAGTAATTTAATTGTCTGTCAAAGACTTGATTCAATTTAGAAGCTTTTTTTGAATCTTTACTAAAGTTTCCATCAATACAGTCATATACTCATAAAAGTTGGAAAATGTACTGTTTTTTTCAAACTCAGATTTCTTGTAATGATAAAAGTTCCTTTCATCCTGCATTGTAGCATTAGGAGAAGATATTTCTTTAAAAATGACTCTCAGTGAATCCATCTGAATTTTTTGGTTTGAGATTTTCTTTAGACACTAGCTGTGTAGCTCCATTTCTAGCATTGTGAATGCACAGTTATGATTGATTAGAAACAAGACTATTTCCTGCAGATTCAAAAATTGAATCAGTCTCCTGTTTTTCTGAGAGAGGGATATTTTTGGCATTTTTTTCAGGAGAAAAATGAAAACTGGCAGATTAAACAAAAGGCAACGTAATTGCAGGCATGCAACTAAGGGAACAAGTCTGCTGAGTATGGTGATAACACTATCAGAAAAGTGCTTCTCATAACAGAACGCTATCCTGTGAATGTCTGTTGAAGTTGTTGATAGTTGTCAGTCTCTGTTTAAGCTGTAGAGAGCTCCCACCAGCAAATGAACACACATTAGTTACAAATTTTTATTAATATTACAAAAATGAACTTTGAGTGCAAAAATGCAATAGTATCTGGTTCAGTGGAATTAAATGGAATCCGGATTGTAATTACCCAGGTATATTGGAATGTATTCCTTGGGAAATACTGGGAGAAGAGTGAAGTTCTCCTGGGCTTTTTGAGGAAGATGGAAGTCAAATGAAAGCCTGAAGTCTGGGGTTTTGTTCCCTTAAGATGTGATAAAATCAGAAAGTGCCATTCTCTTAGTTTTTATTCTCTCTGTCACCTCATCAAAAGTTTCAAGTTCTTCAAATTAACTTTTTCAATCAGCCCTTGAACTGTAGGTCTTTTGAAAAGAGATGAAATTTTGTTATGCCTTTAACAGCATCTGTTAGCTTAAGAGAGTAGGGTTAAAACTTGAGTGGTCATAGGAACAGTCAGTGTCTTTTCTAACACAACAGTTTTGAAATACTTAAGCCTAAGGATGATGCCTGTTACTTTGTTGTAATTTAGACTGCAGCTGTTTCCAGTTTTGAGGACAATCTTAGGCTCAAGATTGGGCTTTGTGTAGAATTAGTGATTCTTTAAATAGTATGAATATTCAGTTTAAAAAAAACAACCCGGAAGGCTCTCTGAACTCAGTGTCATGCAAGTTTTCTTTTGTTTCAGAAAAATCAGGAGCTGTCTTTAAAGGCTTCTTAATGAACAGAGGCTTTAAAGGGCTAAATAGATCTTATTGTCCAGTTTACCTAAATGACTGTCAGCAGGAACTCTCCATTTTCAGAGCAGAAATGCTAAGGGCTAAAATGCTTTCCAGGGCTAATTTGAGGTTCCAGAGACATATAATACCTAAAAAACAACTAGTCTGTTTTCCTTTCAACTCATGGACAGAAAATAATTTTTACAAATCTCTGAACCAATTGCAGATCTGAGTGTTCCTATATGGCTTGGATTTTCAGTATCCAGATCTTATAAGGGCACACTAGAGAAGGCAGGACACCTACCCTCCACGTCATTATTACCTTGGCTGAAATCTGTTGACTTTTATGAACAGCACTGGCAATAGAGAAGCTTTGAGGAAGATTTTGCCCCAGGAAATTGTCACAGAATATTTCTGTGCAACTTAGTTGACCTTTACTTTAGTGATGTCTACCAAGGCATAAACTTCTCAAACGTTCATTGAGTAGATACTGCTGCTAGTATAGCTTTCTACAGGCGTCAGAGGGTTCTCCTCAGGATTTTGTGTCTTAATAAGTACTATAATGAGAGAAACTTTTTTTAAAGGTATTTTGCTACTTTGGGGGTGAGTGGAAGGGGAAGAGGTTCTGTGATAGTGCTCTTCTTGCCTTAGAAAGCTGAGTCTAAATTTTGATCTAAGACCTGTTGTAATTTTGAGGCCTTGTCATCTGAAATGAGTGAAGAGTAAGAGTAAATGTATTTATTATGTACATGATTCTTGCTGCTTTTGAAGATTTTCCAAAAGCTTATGCACAACTTTACTCACATTAACTTGGCTCATGTGTACTTGCTAGAATGAAGAAAGTGCGAAGGCACTTGTGAAAGGAATGTTACCAACCTCTCTACTGGAACTGAAACAAGATCATCAAACAGAAGGAGTATCAAATGGCAGCTTTTTCCACCTGCTTCTGCCCTTAACCTTACCTCAACTTAGCTATGAGAAATCAAGTTCCTATGCACTCTTTAGGATAACCTACCCAATTCAACAAATGTTCTTTTTTTTTTTTAAGCTTTTCCTCCGAGTCACTGGTCTCAAAATTAGTTGGGCATCACCTGCTTAAGTTGTGCTTATACCCAAGTGGCCATACTGGCAACGTGTAATTTCCTGGATAGTGGATTAGCAATAACACTTTATTTTGTGCCAATTCATTATATCTGAAGTGTTCTTACTGCAGCAAAATTTGAGTTATGATTTGGTTTTAATGCACTTGCATTAACCAAAACTCATAGCACAGACACAGACAAGAAACTGAATTCAGGGAAATTTCCCTGGAAGAATATCTGCTAGGGCTTCCCAAGTAATTTGAAGATGGTTACAGTTAACCACCACTTTCAAAACAAATGAAATGTGTATGGGTATTTTTTTAACTTCCTTTTCATAACACTAGTGTATTGTAAACTGCATGGAATAAACCTGGTTTTTCCCTTTTAAAGTGTGCTGTCTTACATCGTCTTTTCTAAATGCACTAATTGATATTAATAGTGTCATATCCTGTGAGAATTCCTAGTTTAGCACTTCAGATGTAAAATGTAGTTACATATTTGTGTAGTGATTCAAAGCATTAATGCTTTCTCCTTTGTAAAGGAGAAGTATCCTTTACTGCTGCCCCAAAAAACTTAGTCACGAAAGTTAGGTCTATTCAGATATATATCAGTTGGGAAATTATTTTCCTTTGCAGTTGCTGTGACATGCTGATTTCTGTAGGAGGAAGTAGTTGTCTCTTTTATGGATATATAATCACATGAAAAAGTTTTAAGTAATCACTTTGCTTACCTTTTCTTTTGTACAACTCAAAAACCACCCTGCCTAACATCAAAGATCCTAGAATCCACTACTTTGCTTTTTAATGTAATTGCTTCCTTTGTTTGAAAAACTAAGCTAATGGAAATTGATGCTTTGTAATAAGGCAAACATATAATAAGTTGTAAAGATAGAAATGGCTGAAGGAAGTAAATTATTTAACTACAAAGTACAGGTTGTTGAAATTATCCAGGAAATTTGACAGCTGTGTCCTCCATAACTATAGAAAAGTTTATAATTGCGTATTAGTATTGAGAAGACCACTGGACAGGTCTTAAATTCTGAACTGCTAGTGAGAATTTGAGAAGCTAAGACCCTAGATTTTTAAATTTCTAAAGGCTCTGTAGTTACAAATGAAGTGAATTTCATCTTAACAGTTTAGTTGGTTTTAAGTGCAAAGCACATTCTATTATTTCCTTGCATATCCAGCAACATTGGTAAAATTTATTTTACTAAACCAATTTGCTGCATTTAATTGCGTTTGAATTTTTCCAAAATAAGTGCTAAGAGCAAACACTGCTGTAGTAATCAAGTACAGCAATTACAGTAATTAAGCAATCAGTGTGTGCATCTGTATTTTCATCAGACTGTCCTACTAAAAGTATTGATCTTTTAGAGTCAGCCAGCATGACTTTCAACCCAAATTCCCATTCTACATATCTGTTGCTGCAAATGTTTTCACCATTTAGGAAAAATGAGAGCACAAAATGGACAAGTGTCTACCCTGAACTAGAAACCAGGTTATAAAGGGGACACAAATGACTAAGTCATTGGCAACCTGTTTGGATCTTTTATAACATCTAGGGTTCATTTGGCACTAGTTTTCCTTTCAGTGGTAAGTTTAACTTCAGAAAGATGAAAATGATCTGGCAAATCCACCTTTTAGGGTGCTGTTCATCTTTCTGTGTGCTGAAGTCTTGCCTGGTAGTCATATACACATAGCCCATATGTGTATGACATTCTCAGGGACTGTAATATGTACAATTTCACGAGAGAGATCCTGTAAGGCAGGTGTTAACAGTTTCCACTGCTTTTTGTAATGCCACTGGAATTGTATGGAAAGTTACACAGGGGAGTATGTGTTTATCCTCGTCTGCAGTGGGCATTTGCTACTGGTGAAAGGTTTCTTAGGTAGAGTGATGTTCAGCATATATATTGATTAGGACTGATTGGAATCTAGGTGATTATTTATTGAAATAGTAAATTCTGGAGTTATTACTACACAGAAAATCGTTCAAGCAACACTGACACAGACAAGCACAAGGCATAGCTAAGCAGCGGTTTCAAGACTAAAAATTCCTCAGTTTCATTAAGAAAGAGAAGTTCCAAGATGAGACTAGAATGTGATTCATACTCTATTTGCCACTAAAAATCCGTCGTCCCGTCCCGGGTCCCCCCCAGGAAAGGAAACCAAACCAAACTAAACCAAACCAAACCAACAAAGCAATGGGAAACAAAACCCAGGTCATAAATCTCGTAAAGGTCAGTGAAACTAGCGCGGGATGGAGGCGAACTGAAGACCGCCTTCCGTGCCGCCTGCCGGCTCTCTGATAGGCCCCTCCGCCCGCCCGCAGCCGCGGGAGCCCCTCAGAGCCGCGGCCCCTCCTCCAATCAGGCTCGGCCGGCACAGGGGGCGGGGCTCGGCCCGGCTCGAGAGCGGCCCGCCAGACCTGCGCGCGCCCGTCGACGGACCAGGCGTTCTTAAGTCGCAGGCGGCTCCCACGGCGCCAGAGGTAAGAATTGATTCAGCTTTCTGCCGGAGCTGGCGGGAGCGAGAGGTACGAGGAAGTTCTCGGCTTTGGGGTAGCCCCGCGTGGAGTTTTTCTGGTGCTTCATACTCAGGCGTTGTTGGGGGCACCTCTGGGTCCTGTGTCGCGGAGATGCGTAACGCGTGACGATAGGTTCACAGACGGATCGGGCCGAGGGACAGAGTAGCGCTTTCGCGCTTCGCGCCGAGGCAAGAGGGAGGGAAACTCCGGAGTGGAGACAAAGCAGCGGGAGCGGGAACATCCGGGTCACTCGCGCGGCCTCGATCTGGGACACGCGCGGCGGCGGCGGCTCTCGGTGAGGCCTGGCCGGGAGTGGGGCCGGGGTGGCCTCGGGGTCGGGGAGCGGAGCGGAGCGGGGCTGGGTCGGGCCGGGCTGGCGCCCCTCACCTGCGATGGGGCGGGACGGGACTGGCGGCCACGGGCGTGCGGGCCTGGTGGCTCCTGCCTTGTGGCTGGGCCGGCCGGCGCAGCACTGTCCGCCTAAGGCTCTGAGCACCCCGCAGGTCTCGGGGGTGGCGGGCGGAGGTCGCCGGGCAGGGCGTGGAACCGCTCGGCCTGCGCGAGCCGGTCCCGCCCCGCCGGATATATGCCCGGGAACGTCGGGCGGGCCCGCGGTGCCCCGTGCAGGCCTTGGGCGCTGCCCCGGCCCCTCGCGGGGCTGACCGGACCAGCGGCCCTCCGCGGTGGCGGGCGGTGCTCGGCCCTGTCCGGTTACTTGGCCGTCGAACACGGAGTCCATCGCCGTGCGGCATCTTCTGTTGTTTTATGTGCGACTCTGGTCGCCGCTCGGCCTCTTATACCTTTCTCTTGCCGCAAGCAGAGGAGACTTTCTATCCCAGTCCAGAGTTAGTGTGCTTTGATTAAAGCTCAGACCGTGGCTTTCTCCACCTTTCTGAAAAATAAAGTTTGTATTGTTCGGGGCAAACTACTTCGATAATAATGTCTTTCTATGTTAGTATTTAACCTGCAAAGTAAAAATGTGAGGCTAGCAGTCTTAACGTTTTGGGGTCTTTTCTCTTGCTGCTTGGAATCAATAAGTCGTACTGAAAGTTCTTGAACCTCAAAGAGCATATTGTTGATGTGTTTAGAGAGTTGTTTGTGGCACGGGAAAGATTATTTGCAAGACGAGCATTTTGTATGTGAAAGTAGGTTGTTCCACTCCATCAGAAAGTGTAAATGGGTAAGATATTCTGTAATGAGGCACAAAAGTTTGCATCTATGATGAGCGTGATGGTTTTATTTTGTCCTTTTTCTAAAGCAGGCAGTAACAGCAGCAAAGGCAAGCTAATGAGTAAATTTTGAAGTTTCTGTTAACTTTGAGTTGATGGCAGTAAAAGGGACATTACTAGCTCTTAATGGCAGGGGGGAATTTGGGGGATTAAACTCAAAACGTGAAAACTGGTCTCTTCGACTTTTGTGACATTTACAGAAATAGGATTGAATAGACTTCCTCTGGTGCAGAATTCTTTCTGGTAATGTAGTACATTAATAGATTGGGATATAGAGAATTCATATTGACAGTTTGTTAGCAGATTGCTTTTGAGGTGATGCTTAACTAATGGGATTTTAGTTTGTGAAATGGGATTTCAGTCTTGTTTAATATTTACTAATAGACTGTTAAGGTTCTAGATGCTTGTCTGTTCTCTTCGATGTAACTGAAGTCTGGAAAGCAGATATGTGAAGCCTGTTGTCTCTCATATGCACTGAAATTCTTCAGTGCTTAACTAAGTCAATGCCTCAAGATTTGGAAACCTATTTGTAGAGCATTAGAAAAATCTTTATTGCATTAGTGCACAGTATAGTGTGTAACAAAAGTAAGTAGGATGCATGGTCTGAAAACTCGGGATTCTTTTTTCAATTACTTGAAAAGTTACTGATGTTCTGCAGCAGATCCACTCTTTATTTACCCAGTGAGAAACTGGTGTTTCCCTTGAGGTTGTAGGTAATTGGTTGTTAGCCACAGGAAATTGAATAAATGTGTTAGAAAGCATCATGTAATGCCAACCTTTTGGCAGAAAAAGTAGTTGAGTTTGGTGAACTATGTAAGAATATTTGGATGGTTTGTAAGCAAATACAGTTTTCTCAGCCTATGATGAGAAGGTTAGTGTTAGTACAGTGGACTACCAGGTACCAAAAGCACAGCTGAAACTCTGCTGTATATGCTGTTCATTTACATCTCTTAAAACATATTAAAACTTGCTCACAACATGCTGCCTGTATAATTTGGTTAAGGAAGAGGATTTTTTGTTGCCTTTGGTTTTTGTTGTTTGTTTGGTTTTTTTTTCAGTTTTGCTGGTATTTTTTTTCAATGGCTCTGCATTTCCTGCTTGTGAACAGATTTAAATCTGAAGTCACGTGTACACATTCACTAAGTCCTGCAAGTCTTCTGCCATAATTAAGATAGAGGCGTATATGTTGGGAATACTAGAGGAAAATTGGACTGAACGTAGGACTATTTTTGTGTGCGTGCCTGTCCACTGAGTGTGCATTGTCCCTTTTAAAAAGCTTTATTTGACATTAATTTGGTTGCTACTTTGAAAGTGAATTAGGGAATATGGCTGTCTAGGCAAAACAGGCTTAAAGGGTTGAAGAACAGAGTTAAAATACATATTGTCCTAGGAACTGTATACATTGTTTAGTCTGGTATTTTTAAAGATCTACAGTTCATATGCTTATAATAGTAGTAGACTGAATTACTTCTTATAAGTAATCAATATGAGTGAAATTCTGCATAATTCTTAACCAGTGTGTAAGGGTTTGTTTTAATAGAGTTGAAACAGCACTTTCAGTCACTCTGTGAACTTGTTAAGTGGAAGCATTCTACTCTTCTGCTGTCAAAAAGGTTTACGAGGTACATGTGGAATTGAGAACGAATTGGCCTGACTTCTCCCATTGCCAGTTATCATCTCTTAATTAAAATGTGTGGAAGTGCAGTTATAAGGATTAAAAACCTTCATTGGAATTTGAACATGTGGCTAGTGAAACCCTGAGTTTAGATACAGTTTGATAATGAAAAATAAACTCACTTTGAGTACTGTTATGGTGAATGGAGTATCATCCCCTGAATTTGAAAGCACCACGCCTGCAATCATCCTGTTTAGAACTGTTGTTCTGTGTCATGCAGTAGTGAATGACCGGTGCTCTGCATATTTTTTCTGTAGTTGTGGTCGCCATGCTTGGCTACTACTAAGGCAGTGAAGGTGCAGAAATATTCTTCAGTTTGTACTGGAATTTAAAATCTGTCTTGTGGAATGAGCTGCTGGCTCTTCCTTAGCTTAGCTCTGTGTTGCTGCCTGTTCCTGCTGTTGTCTAGAAATCTTATAGCCACATCACTGCAAAACTGAGATGACTTTATTAAATGCTATATCCCTGTGGCTTTTCTGGGGAATACTGGCTTTCAGTGGGAATTTACCCAAAAAGTAGTATTTCATATTCCCATTTGCCAGAAATGGGAGAAATGCAGATAATTGCCTACAGAAGAAATTTGCCATGCCTCATGTGGTGTAGGAAGGAGATAAACAGAGTGTATCAGTTGCACAAGTAGGAAGTCTGAGCACTTTTTCCATTACTAATAGTGTTTCTGTTGTCAAGCTACTGTCAAAGTTTATTCTAAGATTGGGTTCAAATATAAAGCAGTAAGGTAAGGATGGAATTTTGTAGGTCAAGTCCAGTTACTTAGAACTTGATGACATGGAGAAACTTGATGTTATTCCTGATGATAAATTCTGCTGGTTGTGCAGAAACATGTGTCTAGGTTATTGAAGTGAAAATGAGAGGTCAAAATTACTCTTGAGTGAGCTGGGCTTTAAAACACAATGCATTGTTTATGCTGTAAGAAAAAGTATATGCTAATAGCAATTACTTTTGTTGTAGAGGGACTCTGAATATGTCTGGCATAGCTCTTAGCAGACTTGCACAGGAGAGGAAAGCCTGGAGAAAAGATCATCCATTTGTAAGTATGAAAGCTACTGAATATCTGACTCTGCAGTTGTTTCAGTGTTCTGGTGATGATTTTGTCATTGATAGGATTAGTAGTGCAAAAAGAAGTGACTCTGTGTAAAGATAAAATATGTCACAAAGTATTTTAAGTACATCTTGTAAAATCCTCACCATATGTCTTATTGCCTTGATTCAGGGATTTGTAGCAGTACCTACAAAAAATCCAGATGGCACGATGAATCTAATGAACTGGGAGTGTGCTATTCCAGGAAAGAAAGGGGTAAGACTTACTGTTCTCCTGATTTCTCATTTATGGTGAAAAGTAATGTAAGTTGCCTATGCATTACATTGACAATTGAGAATTTACCTTATGTATAGTTTAATAATGAAGTTTGTGTCCTGCTGCTACTTTAGAATTAAAAGTGCTGTGGACTAGGAACATTGGACAAAGTATAGTGTAAGCCTGTTCAACTCCTGTCACTTAGCACCTGAAGAATACAAGTTTTCAGAGGAGTGTTTAAGAGTCTTCTGGGGGTTGTCTTCTGCTTCTTCTTGCTTCTTCTGAAATACTACTATTAATTTTTTGGTGGTTTTAATTCTTTCTTTCGGGTCTTCAGTGTGGAACTTTTTTTTGCCTTGCCTTTTCTACTGCCTTTTGCCAATTTGCCTAAATACCCTTGATGATCTTGTTTCTTAGATTCTCAGAAGAGTTTGTGTGTAGGCAAGACCTGCGATGCTGCCCTAGTTGAATGCTGGGCATAATATTGCTGTTAGAGTTACAACTTAGTTTTGGTAGTAGTGCTCTGGGCGCAGCATTAGTTAGTTCTTAAAAAAGCACAAACAAATATTCTAACACAGTCTAAGGAAAAACTCATCCCCTTCTGCCTGAACAAGACTATTCCCCATAACAGTTTATGTACCTTATGGAGATGTCACTTTTAAATACTTAGGTAAAATTTATACGCCATACATAATCTTCATGGTATGGCTTTGAAGTTTTGTAAACCGCAAAGTGGAGCAGACGAGGCCTTAAAGCTTGCTTCATGTGTACCAGAAAATGTCACACCTGGACAAGATCAGTTGGGCTGATGTGATTCCTGCTAATAAAAAAATTGTATTTAACAAGAAGCAGCATGACTTATTCATCTCTATCAGACCAAGCAGTTGGTCTCTATTCCCTTTGTGTTTGGAGGCATCCTATACTGCAGCTGCTTTCCCTGAGATGAATAGTTGAAAACACCAGAATGCTTTCTTGTCAGCCAGATTAAATATTGAAGCGGCGTTAGTCCTGGGTGGGATACTCTGTTCACTTATTTGACAGCAAATCACTTGTTAACTACCTAAAATTTGACTCAAAAAACATCTGCAACTAGTCCCATAATGCAATATGGTCTCGATGATACTGCTGTCATACTGTTAGCGTTAGTAGGGGTTCTGAGTGTCTGCTGTCTTTCACCCATAAGGTGTGTTGCTGTATCAGAAAAATGATAAAAACTTTGCCAACTGTTCTGTTCTTCTGTGTAAATTATTAAAAGCTGTTTGCCTTCCTGTGTGACTGAAAGCAAACAAAAATTTTATTCATCAATAACCTTGTAATTTCTAAAGAGGAACTCCTCTGAGAAGGTACAGAGAATGGATTTTTCTAGTTGTTGACAACAGCAATTTAGAACAAGCTCTTTAAATACACTACAGCAAATAGAATAAAACTCATTCACTTCTGGAAGTGTATTATCTTATTAATTCCTAGCATGTTTTTCTTCCTTTTCTAGCTTGAGGCTTTGCGTAATGAATACCAATGACAATGAAGTGATTTCTCTCTCTTCATGTAGGTTTTTTGGATGTTTTGGTTTTCATTCAGCTAAAAATCATAGTTCATCTAGGAAATAATAAAAAAATTCCTTCTAAGGTGGTCTTCAAGCATGTCTGTCTGTGAGGATAAGATTTGATCAGTTTTGCTTTTAAGATGTGAGACTGTGTTTACTCCAGTTGTTTTAGAAAAATCAACCCAACATTTACTTCCATTACAGTGTTTCCATAGCAAGGGGAAATTACAGAGAAGTAGCAGAGAAATAAATTGTATAGCTATTAGAATATTTTCTACATTTCTGCACTTCTTATCAGAACTCAGTTTGTCAGAAGATGGGCTTTTTTCCCTATGTGTTTTGTATATTTGAGACAGTCTTTTTCTCTATTGCTAGATGTTTTTTTTTCTCGTTTGTATGACACTTTTGAATAGTGCTGTCTTATTTGGTTTGCTCTCTGTCATTAGTGTCCTTCCCAGTGCTGGGTAGGGATAAAGTGCCTCTTAAATTTTCTTGTTATACAGAAAGATGGAATCTGGGAGACTACGTTCTACCAAATGCAGACAGGGTTAGTTTAGACTAGTGAATCTCATTAACTCTAGCAGTTGTACAGTTCTGTCTGCATTTTTAGTTCATTTATGGTTTTATTAACCACATTCTCATAAGGCATGAGAGAAGCCATTTACATTCCCATGCTTAAGGGATGTATCCCTCTCCTGTCTTCTGAGACTTTAGTGGGGGTACAACAGCCCCTTCCTCGTTTTGCATTTATAGTGTAAAACTTCAGCAGTATCCTGTTCTTAGGTAGTGTGAAAATTTTACTTTTATATGAAATTACTGGTGATGACTCTGACTGTGTTGATGAGTTGACATCACTTAGTAGCTGAAGAAAGAAACCCTATCCTTTCTACTTCAGCTTCTTCTATAGGTAGAATAGTTTACCGTAGTCTAGACAGTGTGCTACAGTGCAGGACAGCTATTTTCTGCTGTGTAGCAGAAGAATGTCTTGTGCTTTGCCTGAGAAGCTGTATTCTTGGTAAGCTTTTTTCCACAATTTTGACTTTTCTTTTCTGTAACCAAATTCTACATTAACTCTTGATAGACACCATGGGAAGGAGGCTTATTTAAACTACGGATGCTTTTCAAGGATGACTACCCTTCTTCACCCCCAAAATGTAAGTAAAATTACCACAGGTAATTAAAAATTACAGGTTTATTAGAACAGTGTTGAATTAATCCATGAGCTTCTTACAAATGGTTATTACTTTCCTACAGTTTTGTTTGATTTTGTTTTGGTTTTTTTTTAAAGATACATTGCCTTTTCTTTTTTCCCCACCCACTTGCATTTCATCACAGAAAGTTGTGATGAAATCAGCTAAGTGCTTGATATATCTGAATTGAGAGGGGAGGGAGATTGGTTCCCTCAAAGTTTGATGAAAGCATAGCTTGAAATGCTCACTACATTATCAGCTGTCCTTAGAAACTAATATCCAAGCAAGCTTAGACTAAATCCCTATGTTCTTACTGTTAAGTTGGTCTTCTAAGCTGAGAACTCAGAAGACAGGAACTTGGAAAAAAGGGCTCTGTAACTTGAACCTTTTAATCAACTTGCTCTAAAATATGAATCTGTTCTTTTTCTGCTACCATGTATAACTTAGTAGATCTTCAGATTCCTAGTCTCCTTAAGGTTTTGAACTGAATTTTCCTTATATCATCTCAAATTTCACCTATTATAGAAAGTTGAAAGCATCTATTCCATTGCATGGTTTCTTGGTTCTTGAATTGGATACCTTCTCAGACCAATGACAGTGGTTACAAATTGCTCTTTTGACAGCAATTCATCTATCATTACATTTGCATATTTAAGCTCTGTCAGCTCCTGGCTACTCCTTTTGCTTGATACCACCTAAATACATGTAACTCAGGGGCAAACATCTCTGGTAACTGAAAACATTTCACATTATTTTCTTCAAAAATACCAGTTTTCATATCCTGACAGTGTTAAAGGAATTGTCATGCTTTATTATAAGATGTATATGTGACTGATAAAACTTCCTGCCAGTGCAGCTTCTGAAGTACCACTGAACTTCATAGGGCAGCAAGACTGTTATGTCTTGTGAATACTTGCAATGTCAGATGGATGAGAAATCTGCACTAATATGTACATGTTTCATGTATTGCAAAGGTAGTGTTCATTACTTTACTGAAGATGCTAGCTGTTGCATTTAAGTCCTGTAAAGATTAAAAGCAATGCCAGAATATAGATTGAGCGGCAGAAGGAAAGCTACACAAGCCGTCAGTTAGTCTTGTAATTTAAACTTGGTTCCTCTGGTTCCGTGCATCTTGATTATACATAGGAAAATATGAAACTGAAAAAAATGCTGGGAACTTAAGTTGTCTTTGTATGAAACTTTCATTATTTTAAAGTGAGGAGAGAAAAGATGAGTGAAGGGTAGTATCTTTCCCTTATAAAGTAGTATGTAAAGCTGAAAAGACAGAATTGTTTTTAAAAGGTCTTGATCACAAAGCTATCATGAATTACTTTGTCTGTTTCCATTCCTAAACCAAAAGATTACCAGTCAAAAAGACAATGTTGGATTGCCTGGATTGATATCACAGATGTGATGGAGTTTCTGTTTTAGGTACGGGGTGAGCCAAGAAGAAAACTGGTATTAATAGCTCCAGAAATTGGTGGGGTTTTATCTGGGGCTTTTTTGCCAGTGTTGGTGTGGGGATTTTTGGGTTTGTTTTCCCCCAACTGATCTAACCCAACTCTCTGATCTTCCTCTTAGCACTGTATGCAAGTCATTTCCTCTTCTTTATCAGGTAAATTTGAACCACCGTTATTCCACCCAAACGTGTATCCTTCAGGCACCGTGTGTCTCTCCATCTTAGAGGAGGATAAGGACTGGCGGCCAGCAATCACAATTAAACAGGTCATTAGTTGTACTTGGGCATGTTCTTAATACTTTTGCTTTGCTTGCCTATCTGATGCAAGTATAAGATGTTCACTGTGTGTACCTAAACTGGTTTCTAAGGGTTTTTCACTGAATCCCTATTAGTAGTACCCATAATATATGCCTGTTACTTCTATTCCTTTTTCCGTAGATCTTGTTAGGCATACAAGAACTTCTAAATGAACCAAATATTCAAGACCCAGCTCAAGCAGAGGCTTACACAATTTACTGGTAAGTGTCTTTGCATATGAGACTGAAAGTTGTCATATTGCTTCCAAGTGTCTATTACTTGTAGTATAACATGTAAATGTTTTTACAAATGACATGGGTAATTTTCTTACCTTCGTTACTGTATTCTGTGGAGATGTCTAGATTGTGCTAAACTTGAACAATATAGTAGCTGCATGGCTGTTAGGCTAGTGGAGCTTTTAATAGCAAAGCAGCAGCAATAAGATGTGAAGGCTCCCTATATCAAGATTTTCATCCTGGTTCTAGACTAACACAGAGTCCGTTCCCTTAAACGCCAGATAGTAACAATGTGGTGTAATGGTATCACGAGATCAGGAGGAGACTGAATTAGGTGACAGTTCATATTTGTCAGTACAGGAGTAACTTACTTCTGCCCAGTGGTACATACCTGTAAGAACTTGTGCCTGAAGGACAAAGGAGAGCTGTGGTCAGTGTAGGAAACATGGCATCTTGGGAAAACTACATTTTCCAGAACAATAGGTGGAAAAGTACAGAATGCCTGTAGCTTTAGCAGAATGAAGTTTGCATTGATTAGGAAAGGAGATAATTTGTGAGCTAAAGAGACTTTTTGGGTTTCTTTTGTTAGTTAGTTTTTTTTTAAGGCTTAGTCTTAAAAGTTTTTCCACCATTAAAAGAGGAGATCTGTTCTGTAATCTTTAGGGAAGCAAAGCATTTTAAACAAATGCTTTTGGCACTGGTAGCTACTGAAATAATAACCAAGGTGGAATTGTGGGATTACAATTCTGGACAGGAGGAGGCCTCCAGGAGAGTGACAAGTTTGAAAAATAACATGAAATGTGACTGTACTTGCAAGCTATGTTAAATATGTTTTTTAGGGTCCTAGTGAAAAGGAAACATAGGGATGGATAGTGGGTTTTGCATTTCATTAATGGCTCCACTCAGTGTTATTTTTTTAATGTACTTACTGAAGGCTTGATGCAGTTGGGTGCATGTGGAAGACAGTTAACTGGCCACAGTTGCAGGAGCTAGGAATGATGAAGGTGGCCTCAATAATATACTTCTATACATGTATAGATAGTCTGTGTTTTATTCTTTTTAATAATCTCCCATGTGCATGTATATACAAAACCAGTCTTGGCTAGTCTTGTTTCTGTTTAAAGTGCTTCCAGGGGGAAAAAATGTCGAAGGAAGGGGACCAGGACACCAGTTGGTTCATCACAGGCCCAGTCCAGTCCGGTCTGGTCCCAGTCCCGGTCCAGTTTATTGAAGAAAGTATCAAACACTTATACAGCAAATAATAAGCTTATGAATATTCTGTAAGCCAAGCAATCTATTGGTTAAACTATACCGTGAATCTTCCTCATTCCTTAGGGGTTACATCTCTCTTTTCTCATGTCTCTTTCACTGTTTCTTATCCTACTACAGCTAGGCCCCAAGGACATGCTATCAACACAGGTGCAGGACTTGGAATTAGCCACGGTTTTGTACTTTTCCAGTCCTTAGCCGGCCAAACTCCCAACAAAAAAATACCTGTTTAGCTTAAAATATTACAAGATTTTTGTTACTTCAAGTATGTATAGTCTCCCGTTTGTGCTTTTCATGTCTCTTGGACATGCAGAGTATTTCAGATGGGTTATTATTATTCTGCAGTCTGACATTGTCTCTCGCTACTTAGTGAATGTCTGGTAGAAGTTAAACAGAGCAGGATTGTGCACGCATCTGTAATGTTGGCATAGTTGATAAATACTGCAGAAGATGCACCATTGTACATAGAGGTCTTTTGGTCAAGTTGTTAAACTTTCAAGAATAAACATTCAGAATAAGAATACATATTCTCGGGATTCCTTTGGTACTGTCATTCAGTAACTTCAGCACTCCTAAGGTGCTAGCCTACCTCCTACTCTTCGCTGTAGGCATTCCGTGTCTCCTATGGAAGGCATTCTTCTGTGTGGATTCGATGGGTGCCAGACTTAACAGCTAGGCTATGTTCTCATGTGGCAATGCAATATAACTTTGAGGAAAAAACGTAAAGTTTGTAAATCTCTTCATGAGAAGAGACAGTCTTCAGTCTCTTTGCTAGCAATTGTTCATTGCATGTGACCACAACTGGTTTCATTTCTTCCCCCCAATCTGTCAAGTTCTGAGGATATAATTCGCTGCCTTTTTTTCTTTCACTGCAGCAAGCCTTTGTAGCTGAAAGTAAGTTAAGTTTGCTGCAAAGCTGCTTGCAAAATCTAAGCACTCTAAACTATCTCTGGCAGAAGAGTAATGGTTACAAATTTTTGTTTAGCTCAACTCACACTTCTGATGACTAATACAGAATGGACAACTGAATGTAAATGCATGCTTTACTATGGTGCTCCTTCATTGGCACAAGAACAGAAGACAAAGAACTTGCCCTTTTACATCTTGAGTCAGAGGCTTAGTGACTGGACATAGTTCCCTCATCAGTAGTAACTATGCTACACTTAGCTGTGTTGAACTACCTTTTTTTCCCCAACTGAAGATTAGGATAAACCTAAATCTGTGAGTCAGGGTCTGTAGATATAAAGGTTGAAATGACCACACCATTGTCATTCTCCTGTTTCCTAGGAGTGTTTCCGTTTTCTCTCCAAAGCAGTAAAGATGATAATTTAAAACCATATGAAGTCGACCAGCCATTAGTGAACTATTATTTGTACTGTTAGGGTATGGAATTTGTTATTAATGACCTCAGGTCTTAATGTGAGTGGGGAGTAGAAAAATTCAGATGAACAAGGGAATGTTTGCACATGAGGTACAGTTGGTCTCGAGAAGAGCATGTGCAAACCCATTTGAATAGACTGGTACAGTACAAAGTCAGTGCAATCATTTGACAACAGGTGATGGAAGTAACTAGTTGAACAGTACCATACTTGTCCAGAAAAGTCTTTAATTTATTGTAGAGTTCCGTGGATTGCTATCAAAAAGGTTTGCCTTCAGCAATGATTTCTGTTTCTCTTCATTATGAAACTAACCCTGTAATACAGCCTCTGATTTTTCCAGCTATAATTACCCTTTCTCTTTTCAGCCAAAACAGAGTGGAATATGAAAAGAGGGTTCGAGCACAAGCCAAGAAGTTTGCACCATCATAAGCATTTGTCACGCAGCATCTTAAAAAGGAAGGGATTGGTTTGGCAAGAACTTGTTTACAAAACTTTTGCAAAATGTAATGTTGCTATGTACAATTAATATCCACATAAGGGGAGGGGGTTGTATGTGTGCCATTTTCCATATTCGCCAGTTGTATACAGTTCTAAATTTGCTGAATTGCCCCCAGTTTTTTCATACAGGGTCTCTTCCTTCAGTCTTTTGTATTTTTGATTGTTATGTAAAACTTGCTTTTATTTTAATATTGATGTCAGTATTTCAACTGCTGTAAAATTATAAACTTTTATACTTCTATAAATTCACTAGTATCTCTAGTTACTTTGCTATCTGATGCAGGCATGCTTTAAAATGTTAGAACTATATTTAGCCTCTAGCTGGCTGTATGAAAAAAAATCATGCCCTCCACCCCCTTCCCTCCCTGAATTTGTTTTTTCTATCTTTCAGAAACTAGGTTGTTATTGCTTAAGAGCCTCTGAGATCCAAAGTTAGCCAGCATCCTTATTCTGCATCACTTTCTTTGTGTTTATATGGCATTCTGTCTGTGTTGCTGTTTAGAGTAAATAAACTGTTTATATAAAGGGCTTTGTTTCATTTATCTTCATTTAAATTATTAAAAGACAGCCATTTAAACGGCTCTGGACACAATTCAGTGCAAGTTGTTTTTAAGGCCTGTGATGCTGCATTTGCCTTTGGTTTAGATGTTGCTTTCATTTGTTTTGCCGGTCCCTGACCTGGAGCAGGTATGTGGCCCGTCCTTGGGCCATGTGTGGTAACGGCAGCAAGTCAATTCTGATCAGTTCCTCAAGCAGAGATCAGTTGCTTACTGTGCATAATGGGATCAGCATACTGGTGTGACCATGTTAATATAAAAAAGTGAGCTTTAGACTGATACGAACAATAATAGAAGTTGTCCAAGGAATGCTGAGGATTTTCAAATGGCGCTTGTTTATTATTGCTAGAAGTAATTTTGTGCCTCTTTCCATTTATTAATGCATATAGCTTCTACGGAGAGGATGTGCTCTATGATCAAAGTTATATAGCTCTGTTTCCAGATCTGTTTTGCTTGTCTCCATTTGATTACTACAGCTTAATAATGTAAAAGCGTTCCTCCAAATTAGAATAGCTGATGTGCTCACATGGTTCTCAGTCTTTTGTTATGTTGAAATGCTTTCTTGTCACTGTCTAAGAAACCCTTGCTAAAGCAGCACATTTAGGACAGATTTTATATGGGTGGGGAAGTTATTGAAAAAACCAAATCAAAGGGAATGTCTCCTTATAGAATTAATTTACTTGTCCTTCTCGTTTTTAAAAGGGAAATTGAGTATTTGTACCACCCAAACTGCTGCTGTTACTCCCAGCTCTAGCTCCAGTAGCCCTTAGTATTTAATCCCTCTAGTAGTAGAGGGACAAGAGGAGAAAGTCCTGTGATGTGAAGAACTTTGAGTTGTGAAGGTGAGTCTACAAATTTTCCTTGGTATCTCCAATTCTACTGAATGATCACTAAAGTTTAGGTTTCAGTTGGGTGCCTGAAACTCCAAAGAGTATTCTATTTAAATATATAGAAAACAACTGCTAACAGCTCATTTTCACTATACAAACTGGCAAGCGCTGGGAAAAGTGACCTGAGATACTAGTGCTGGTATGGGTGTATCACAAAGCTTTAAGGGCCAGACAATGTTTATTTCTGACTTGGTACAGTGCCATTTTGAGTGATGAAAATGCACAGAGATAGCACTGATGAACCTGTGATGTGAAATTTCATAGTACAGTTCTGAGTATGAAGTGCCAAAAACACTTGTTGTTGCTTAGGACTGTATCTAAATAACTAAAATGAACAATTAAAGTTCCTGAAAAGACATACTGAAATGTTAAAGCAGTTCCAAGAAGTGTTTTTTCCTTTCAGGCTTAGCTCAGTTTATTCTAAACAGATGAAGTAGTTGAAATACATATGGCAGATTCAAGCCTGCAAAAAGTCAAGAGACTCCCTATGTGGTAGGTACAATGAACAGGCCAATAGCATGTTCTCCAATTGAAATACAGACCAGAAGCTAAGAAAGTTTACCTAATATACTGTTAGTTTAATAATGAAGTTTATAATAAACCACTTTCCAGACACATCAATTAGAATACTGGGTTATTTTTTCACTTGTAACTAAACTTCAGACTCCTTACAAAATAATTTAATGTTCCATACTTACCTAAAAATTTAATAACCTAGAGCCTAAAAACACCTCGTGCCTAAAAATACCTACAAACCTGCATAGAGACTGAGGTTTGCTAAGCATCAAGTTACAGGTCAACAAGACACACTCAAGTAGTCGCAAAAAAATTTCTTTATACAAGATGTTACAACTCTTTGGGATTACTGGGGATTTTTATGTCTTCTGGATTGCTCTCATCAGTGCTTTCGCTGCTCTCAGTGGCATCATCTGAATTGCTTACACTGTCCTCCTCAGAGTCTTCTTTCCTTGGTGCTAGACTGGAAACATTTTTCAAGATTATAAAAGCAAAATAACATAGTTAGTAAAACTATGGTTTAAATTAAATTTCATTACCCTGAGGAATTGACTGGCCTGTTGGGATTAGAAACTTCTTTTTCTAGGTCAACATCAAATGGATCTGGAAAAAGAAGATGAAAAAAGCATTTTCTTAATGGTCTTCCTTCATTTTCATAGATTAATGGCAGAGAGGGGAAGGCACAGAAAGGCTAGTTCACGTCTCTCTTAAGTTTACCATAGTTGTTAGAGGAGAAACTGGGGGAGATGAGAAAATAACCCAAGTCCTGCCTGCCCAGTTTAGGCTTTTCACTGTTTTCCCTCACCCCCTGCAAGGGGTCCTGTAGATCTTTAGAGGTGGTCAGATTGTATAAGTAGGTTTCTGAGGCTTTGGGTAAGAAAACACTGATTAAGTTCTAAAATGGCTGTCTAGTTAGCTGATGTCCACTGAGAAGTGAATTACAGCTGTCCAGATTTAGCTCTTGCTGAGTTAAGGGTAGGGCTGGGCTTACTTTGGCTGAAGTAGCTGGGAAGAACTGTCAGAAAAGTCAAACAAGTCTTGGTTCTGCAGTTCCAGAAAATACATAGGATTGTAGGTGGAAGTGTGCTTTAAGTGGCATAGCCATATTGCCTCTTAAGAGCTGTCTTCAGTTTAGTGTACCTAGTTAGGCTTCCACCAGGAGGATGGTTTAATTCAGTATTATGGCAACGAGATCAAAGTTTAGAGCAAGTGAATGCTATTGACCATCTTCTTGCAGTATGAGCCATACCTATTTTAAGGGCTTAATCACCATGAAAGGAAAATGTTAATTAGGATAATCCCTTTTCATATGTTCTTGATTATTTGCCTTTCTTTGTGCTGTCTTGAATGAGACCAAGCACTCAGCTGAATACAGCCTGAAATACTGGGATTGCAGTAAATTACTGGAAGACTTTGTGAATAAACTACTTGTACTTATTATAAATTATTTTAATTCTCTTAAAAGATCTGATTTTAAACATCTTGATTGAGAACTACATAAATATGTCTATTAAAAGTCCTTCTTAGATTTATGTGTAACTAACTTGGTGTCTGACTGTATGCGTATATTTCTTTCATAGTTCCTTCTCAATTACTAGTCTTTTTACTCATACTCTGTTTTTAACATCTGTATAGAAAACAAGGAAGCATTGTATTTTCTTTTTGCTCCTAAGTTTCCATTTTGGTTAGCTGAATAAGGGTAACTGCTTTACGGTTCAGCTGTGAATACTCCATGCATTAAATTGCTTTAGTCATTTCCACCCTACTTGACTTGAAAAAAATGGGCTAACAGGTACACTTAGCACAGTATAAAGATAGAACAACACATATCAGCAAAGCACTTATCTTCCACCTTGCTAATATTTTTATGGGATTTAAGGAAAATACTGTAAAGAAAACTAGTTAGAAAAAGGGCACGTGTAGTGTTTCTCTGTTTGTCTCTTACCTACTTCTTCGTCTTTTTCTTCTTGGACACAGGCTAAGAAGTCCTTCTCAATGATTAGCATATCGTCCTGGCAATGACAGGCTGCATATTTTTCCAAGAGATTTTCGTTCAGGTCAAGAAATGCCTTACCCCATTTAAATTTCCTTAGAAGAATGGTGGCTAGATCTGGGAATCCTAAAACAGAAAATAATTTATTAGTTTTCTTCTTTACTGTGAGATTTCACTTGACTTACATGTTTCTAGTTAAGGATGTGCATTCATGTCAGTACAATAGAAAGCTGTTTGCCAGTGTTTCTTTCAGTGTTCGGGGATTAAAACTTCTGGAAAAACTACAAATATTTCCAAATTTCAGTTTAACTTGAAACATAGAACTGAATCCAAGAGCCGTTCATAGCCTTCTAGCAAGTGCTACATAAAAGTATTTTGTACAGGTAATGAATGATTCAAGCAGTATCTCCCTCAGCCCTTCAGTACAAGATCAATTGTACCATACAGTATTTTCAGAAGATAAGATTTGTCTGCAGTATGGTAGAGCATTTCTTTTATCAAAGTTCCGTGATGAGTCTGAAAAACATCACAAGAGAGGGCAATTTATTTTGTTCTTACCCAGACTTCGCCCTATTAACAGCCAGCTGCTATCTCTCATTAAGGCAATCTTGCCTAAGCATTTGTGTTCTTTCTTTTTTTTTTAACGGCTTTTCTAACATTATGCGCTATCCAGATAAAATGAGGATTATCAGTTTGTGTCCCATTCAGTAGCTGACATGAATACCACACGGATACCTCAGTGCAACTGGTAACACGCATCTGGAGGAAAGCTAGATAATCTGATCCAAAGTCAAGAAAGTGACGACCCATATGACAACATTACAGTTTGTTTTGTTGCAGACCATCTCTTCTGTTTGATTAAGAATGTAGCAATTGCTAGCACCATACTTGCCATCAGACAATTGAGCCTACCAACAATGCAAAATGCTGCAGCAAAAGCTTCCACACAGGACAGCTTGCATGGCCGACCGTAGTTTACAGGATTTGCAGCCACCAAGTAAGGCAGCAACCGCGGATGACTCCCCCTCATTCTGTTAAAGGGAGTTTCTTCTAATTTGGCCCATGAGCAATCTATGACTGCAATTCCACTCTGAGCAATGACACGCCTGAAAAAAAGAAATGTCACTGTATTTGAAAAATTGTTACCATTATACTGATGAAGTGAGAATTCCAATTGTTGCTTTATATTGGCAACAAACTTGGCATACATCCCCTGGTTTTTTAAATCAAACCCCATATGCTTTACAATAACCTCTAACAGACTCAATGAGAAAGAATAGTAGCATGGTTTTCCTCCAAACATACAAATTGCAAAAAAAGGTTTACCCATGTGTTTCAAAATGAAATGTGATTAATTCTAGGTTTAAAAATGTGACAGAAGTGTGATGAATAATAATGTTCACACCTTCAACTACACTTTCAACTACAGTTCTGATTAAGGTTCTCTGCTAGCTTCTCTCTGCTTCTAAAGACAAATCTTTTCTCTGATATGTGTATCTTTATAAAAATTCTGCTGGCACATTGTGTTAACACATTGTGTTGTCTACCGAAGAACTTAAATATAGCATGATAAAAGACACAGCAGGTACACGGCTGTGCTCTGACGAAATTAACCTACAAGACGTGCACTTGGATTTTTCATTGGGAACTACAGATGCTTTTCTCATCTGATACCAGCTGTGTAAAACTATTAAGCTGATTTGATAAAACGACTCTGTTTCTCATGTTCAGGCATCAGTGTAACGTAATAAGAAGGTCAATTTTATTCCATAAGAGTTTCAGCCATGTATCACTGGTTAAAATGCTCTCTTTAATACAACATCAGTACGGTATTCGAACGAAGTGCTCTCCCTCACAGTCTGCAGCTCCCCCACTTCCCTCGCCGCCGGGTTTTGCCAACAGGCACCGAGGCCCCACCTGTCAGCCGGAGAGACGTACTCCGTAGCCAGCGGACTCAGGACGACGCCCGGGAATCTCTGGCGGAGGCGCAGGGTTCGCAGCAACCCCTTCCGGGCGAGTTTTCTCCCGGTGCATTTCTTGGGATCGCAGTGTCCGAGCTCCCACATGGCAAGGGGGCAGGGGAATTTGGCCTCCCGGGCGCCCCCATCCGCGGCCCTCTCGCGGTCCAGGCAAGCTGAAAACAGCAGGTGTATATCAATGCCCAACGGTGACGGGGCACAGCTCGGCAGGACCCGCCTGCCCTCGCCCGCGTCGCTTCACGCACCTGTCAGCGCGGCCTCCGCTTCCGCCGCGAAAGTCTCGAGGCTGCGAGTCCCGCGCCGGCCCCCGCGCCGGCCCCCGCGCCGGCCGCGCTCCATGGCCGCGCTCAGCAGAAACACTGCCCCTGGCGTTACGCACTTCCGCTTCCCGCGGAGCAGGCGATGGCGGCTCGGGTGCTGCTTGCGGCGCTGAGCGCCGCGCTGGGTGGGTACGGGGGCCGCGGCGCGGGCGGGGGCGCCGATCCCTTCGCCCATCCCGCCGCTCCCAACTGCTCTCTCCTAGCAGGTCTCTTCGCCTCGGCGGGAAAAATGAAGATCGTGGAGGAGCCGAATACGTTCGGGTACGTGGCCGCCTGCTCTCCGGGCCGGGTCTTCCCGTGATCCACCTTCACTCGACGGGTTCGGGTCTGTTTGCCGTCGTGCACGCTCTAGCCCGTTTCTTCCAATGGGGATGGGGGGCCGGGCCGGGCCGCTCCCGCAGACCCCGCTGTTGTCCCGCGGGCAGCGGCCGTCGGTGTTGAGACACACAGGTAGGGGAGGATGTATGGACACCCAGATGCACAACTCAGCCTTAAACGTTTAACTTTCCTTCTTTTGAAAGGTTGAATAACCCATTCTTGCCTCAAACAAATAGGCTGCAGCCAAAGATGTCCCCGTCTGCAGTATCAGGTATATGCAACCGTTACCTTTTTTTTTTTTTTTTGGTGCCGTTTTCATTATTTAGCAACAGTTGTTTGCAGTGCAAGTAGTCTGTTTCGACTTTATGTATAGAAAACCGAATTTCGCGTGTAGTTCTTTAAGCATCATGGAAATTAAGCACGGGCAAATATATTTCATTGTGCTCCTGAAGGATTAAAATGTATATTAACTTCACTGGTGGTTCCAGGTCTCGGTGCTGTTAATATTTTTTTTGTGATGGGACTGTGCATACGTTTTATTCTGTGTTTTTCTAGCCTGTAACAGATCCTTTTGACCCATAGTACACACTCTTTTTTTCTTGACACAATCCTCAACGTCATTGAGATTATCATATAAAAGTCATCCTGTGGTCTGGTAGTACTTACTATCCAAAAATAGTTTTAGAAAAAAAGTCCTAAGAGTAGTCTTGGAACCAGTCAGAGTGGCTCATATGCAGAGTTTCATATGCAGCCTCCATGTTGCAACATAAATGCACCCCTTAAGCAAAATGGACAGGAATGTACGAAATTCTAGGCCATCTCTAGAGGAGAGCAGATAAACACTGAAGGCAAAGACTAAGCAAAAGGGAGTAATTCTTGTCTCTCTGCTAACCTTAGGCAGAAATTTAAACCTTGTTGAGATTCAAGAAAGGCATTTTGGTATGATGACATTGAATGTGATTATGCTTAATGTTTCTTGTCACATTTTATAAACTCAAGTGTATAATTCTGCATGTACTGCATGTGAAATGTGATATAGTTAGAAATGGGATTAGTAATAGAATGCTGAATGGTAACATGCCAAAAGTAGTAGGAAAAAAGGACAGCACACCAGAAATCCTTCTTTCTTTGTTGTGGGATCTTACATGTAGCCAAAAATTGGGAGTGTGCATGGAACCCTGTCTTGCACGATTATTTCTTTAGCATGGAAACCATCCTTTTTCTTTTCTTCTACAAAACAGTTGGGGTAATAATTCTGGTAGTTTCTCTTCTACAGCATCTGCCCTGGAAAGGGAGACATGAGTTTAATGCATTCCTTACGGACACATTCACATCTGCTGTTTTTCATTTGCGGGGAGATCATGCTAATCACTGAGGCACAGATTTCATGTAGTAGAGGAGCAAACCCTTTGGCCAAGCCCATCTCTAGAATGAAACGCAAGATCATGCAGTCAGAAGAATACTTGGGAAAGAGCACCAGCCTGTATCCCAATATCCCTGTATCCCAGTAGTTAAAGCATTCTGGAGGGCGTGTCTCTGGTAGTCTGACCTTTGTTTGTAGGATTGATTGTCTAGATTCTTGGAAAAAGTACCTACGCAATCCTGACAGTGGGGAATTAGCGTCCAGGATGGGGTTTTACTTTATTTGCTTTGTTATCTCTTTTCTTCTTTCCTTATTAATATTTAGTAATTCCAAGGTAAATTTCCACATACGAGAGATACTGAAGTACTTCTCTAGCACGTAGTTCAGAACTTTTCTCCCTCTTTTTAACGACAAGTTTCCAGTCTTAGATTTCCTTGGCAACAAGCCTTGTAGTCAATACAAAAAGAACAGAATTGCATCTGCTGACCTGTCTGACGGCAGAAGTTTTATCTTGTTGAATGTTACCTGGATCAGACCATGAAGGCAAATGGAAAAAAAAAATCCAGTTTGAGAATCTCAGTGAAACTTTAATATGGAGCACTGTCAACATTTTGACCAAATGAGCTTTGCTAGTATAAACTTTCAGAGTTTGGATGAATTTGGAGACAGATGCCAAGCAAGAGTTTCAGTGATTTCAACATTAGATTTTGGCAAGATCAGCACTGATGACTTCTTTTATGGACTTCACCTCCAAATGTTTTATTTTTACACAGGTTTCTCATTTTTGTTGTCAAATTAAGCTTATCTATTTCACTGGGTAGTGAGAATGAACAGCATTAAAGAACGTGATGCAATACAGTATCGTGCTAGTGAGAACTTACAGTAATTCATATGAAAGATAAAAATTTCCTTATGTACAGCAGAAAATTAATTTGTCACGTACTCCTCACAATTTTGTCACCACAGTAGCTTGCTTAAATTTAACCAAAACATTCTTTTTCCTTTATGTCATCTCTTGTGATGTTTTTAGGCCCTGCACATCTCTTTAGGCTTGCTGGCAAGTGTTTCAGTTTTGTGGAATCCACGTGAGTAATGGATTTGGATATTTGTTTATATACTTACTGGGAATAAACTATTATTTATTCCAATCTGAAGCATTTCTTATTTTCTGTTTCTTTTCTCTCCTTTTAAGGTACAAGTATGAGTTTTGTCCTTTCCATAATGTCACTCAGCATGAGCAAACTTTTCGATGGAATGCGTATAGTGGGATTTTAGGGTGAGGCACTTAGACTTTTTACGTTTTAGCTATGTTGTCAGCAGGCCACTTCATAGATTGTAAAAATGAGGCTGTTTTAAAACTAAGATTCTTGCATTGGTCAGTTTAGATCATGGTAGTTCCCAACGCACTATACTTAAATATACCCTGTCTTGAAAAATTCAGGGTTTTTTTTTTTAGTTGATAAATACTAACCTCCTATTTTTGCTGGAGACTGATTAATAACCCCTGCCAACTGCAAGTGGGATATGTTCATGTGAAAGATTCAATAATGTCTAACTACAGCTTATATTAACACAGATTTCATGGCCATTAACTATTTGCAGTTTGGGTTAAGTACAAATATTACAAAATGAAAAGGAGTGCTTTATGCCTAATGGTAGTTAAACAATATAAAAAGTTATAAAATGCTCAATGTATAACCAAAAAAAAGTATCCCAAAGTATTTAAAAATACCCTGGATCATAATACCACCAAATCATAATACCTAAAATAAATCTTAGTATAAACCAGACCATTGCTTTTCTAGATATTTTGAATATAGATATCTCTTTTTCTCCTTTGTGCAAAACAGTAAGCGGGTATGTGAGGAAACTGTACATCACCATGCTGAGGGTATCATTTGCTTTAGGACTAGCAGAAGTAGACTAGCGTTTGTAGGTGCTCTCATCAGCACTAAAAATCCTGCAATCAAACTGAGTTGCACAGGGTACTTAGCCTCATGGACTTCGTTGTGGGATTGATCTATAAACTTTATTTTACTAGACTTAAACACAGATTTCTAACTGCAAATGGTTTCCAAACTGAAATTGGATCCAAAACTGTGCTCTCAAAAAGTGCTCTTGATGTGTCCTATATAGCAACATGGATAACAAACTACACGGCTTCCAAGGTGTTGGCTGTAGGAAGTGGAAATCCTGAGACAACAGAAATTAAGTATATACACTTAAATTGAACATGGTATAAGGGTATTCTTGGTTTTCTTCCTGAGGGTTCATCTTTTTCTGTCCAGTAACTTAAAACAAATTAGTGTCCTCTTTTTTCAGAATCTGGCATGAATGGGAAATTGACAATAACACATTTGTTGGAATGTGGATGAGGGAAGGAGACTCCTGTGAAACTAAGAGCAGACAGACAAAGGTAAAATAACTTAAACTATGCTAATTCAGACAGCATGACTCTGCAAACACTTGTGAGACTACAAACTGAAACATTCCTACACTGAAGAAGTCATCATTTAAGCTGTGATAGAAAACATAAAGATGAATTCCTTCAGTGACTGTGTGAATGACTGGAGGAGGAAAGCTAGAATCAGGATAAAATTTTGAGGATATTTACCTATGTATTCTCATTGGTTACTTACAACTCATTTTTTCCTTGAAAGAGTTGTATAATTATTACCTTAGAAATACAGTACAGTGCTTTTTAATGTGTGTCAGGCAAAATAAAGAGAAAGAGTTCTTTGCAGAATTCAAGATGCCAGCCTATTAAAAACATCCAGGAAAAAGGAGGGAAAAGAATTCGGCAGTTAACAGTAGCATGCTGAGAAGCTATGGTGTTAGAACAAGCACTAGGGACATTTCAAGAAAGACTTTGAGGTGATGGAGCATGTCTAGAGAAAGGCACTGGAGCTGTGGAAGGGTCTGGAGCACAAGTCTGATGAGTAGCACCTTTCAACCAGCATTCCCACGTCTTTTTCCACCAGGCAGCCTTCCAGCTATTCTTGCCCAAGCCTGGAGCAGCGCACGGGGTTGTTATGATCGAAGTGCATTACCCAGCACTTCACCTTGTTGAATTTCTTGCAATTTGCTGCCAACTTGGCTGCCATATCCTGGCCATGGTGAAAATGTTATACTCTAGTGGAGGTGCCTGCTTAACATCTTTATTTCCCATAGAAACTGCAGAAAGAATTCATATTCTTGTATGACCTTTGATATTGTGATTGAATTTTTCACTGGCATTTCCTTTTGAAGACAAAAAATGTTGGTGCTGCAAATCTAAAGATGAAAACAATTCTCTGCAGTCTGGATGTGTCTTATATTCTGAAATTAGCACACTGGTCAGAAATAAAATTTAAGAAGATTGTGCTTATGTTAAACGAGATTCTTAAGGTGTCCTATTCACTGTCCTTTTTACTCTCATTCTGCTGAAAATATAGTACTTAGTAGTCCAAGGAACAATGGTTGGTGGGGAGAATCATTTCCCATTAGACAAAACAGTTTTCACATTTGATAAAATAAATGGATTATGTGCTTGCTATGATGCTTTTTCTTTTCTTTTTTTTTTTTTTTTTAATTTAAAAAGGCGCTGGAAGCTTTGACATGACAATATGTACAGAAATGCATCTACTAGCATTGGAACACAGCAAATAGATCAGTGATGGTGTTTCATGTAGACATTTTTTGCTCATCTTTGTTTTTCCTGATGTTTAGGTTCATCTTGCTTGTGGAAAGAGCAATAAATTGGCTTATGTGTCTGAGCCAAGTACTTGTGTTTACTCTCTGACATTTGAGACTCCTCTCGTGTGCCATCCTCACTCACTTTTAGGTAAAATTTAAAAAAAAATTCTTTGTGGAATAGCTAGCATATACACTGTCTTCAGAGTGTCCATTTTTAGGTTGAGTTAGTACCTTAGTATAAATTAGTATTAAATGTTAACATATTATATGAAGTGATTTTTAAAATGCCAGTCATTATAACACCTAGGTATTTCTCAACTAATTTTTTTTTTGGGGATTAAATTTTTTTTTTTGTCATTGCTAGTGTAGACCCAGTGAATTACTTTTATTTTTCCTTTCCTTTTCTTGGACTGTAGGAATAAGCTCTGTAGTATCTGCCAATTTACTTAAATTACAAAAAAGCTCCATTAGAATTACGTTGACCAAAGGAATATTAGTCCCTGGATCTGGAAATAAGAAAAATTTCTGGTCATTCTCCAGAAACTTTAAATGCATGAAGTGCAATTTAAGCGTAAGCCCAGCTCTTGAAAGCAGTGGAGACTGTGTACTGTAAAGAAGCATTGAGTTCTTTAATATTCTTGCGTGATACTAGAGGAGGAATTAACTAATGCAGGATAGTGCTCCTGGTTCTTATGTGGTTTGACTTCCATTTTTCAGTTTATCCAACTCTGACTGAAGCACTGCAGAGGAAGTGGGACGAAGCAGAGCAGCTACTGTACGATGAACTAATAACCGACCAGGTTTATTGATTCTTCCAACTCTATGTGGTAAAAAAAAATATTACTGTCAAATAGCCAAACCTGGCTTCTGTATGTAGTTTCTCCTTTATTTATTCTGCAGTATGCAAATAGGAATTTTTGTGTTCTGTAACTGCTATATGAAACGGTAATGAAGCTGGAGGACACGGAATGGCCAGTGCAAACTGCAAGCAGAGATGAGAGTTGAATAGATTGATCTGTCACCTTTTGGAAACTTTCTTTTCTAGGGTTACAAAAAAATTCTGAAAGAGATTTTTGAGGAAGCAGGACTTCTAAAAACAACAGAAGAAAATGAAGTTGAAAAACAGAGTAAGAAAATAACTCTGGAATTTGAAACAGTGGAAAAGTGCAGTAAGGTATAGAGCATTATGTTTACAATGTGGAATTGCCACCTTGGTGTTCAGCTGAATCTCTTAATGGAGTTATCTTTTCTGGTTTCAATATGTGACAGCCTGCATGTAGTGTGATTCGGTATCTTTATTATAGGCCCTAAGTCAAAAACAAACCAGCAAAAATGAATGGCCAGTAAGAAGATAGGGGTTATGAAGGAATTGGTGTATGCGCTTGGGTTATGAACACTCTTTCTGGGGAATATCAGTCTGGAGACAGGAAGAAATTACTAGTGAAGATAAATGTGTAACCAATCTCAAGAATGTTGACACTTTTAATTCTCTCTGTGGATAATTATCTCTGTGGATAATTACCCAGACTTGTGGAAGAATGCATTGGCTGTTGCACAAGTAAAAGGCAGAATGGCTGTATTTATTTCTGAATGACTCTTGTGTATGTGAACAGTTCTTCTACAACAGAATTGGAATGGGGAAAATAGAGGCAGAAGGCGTGCTCAGCCTAGAAGAGCACAACCTGACCATCAGAAAAAGAGCATGGATGAGAATTTATTTATTACAATACAGAGAGGCAGTTGCTATTTTCTTTTTATTTGCAAAAGGTAGCAAAGACAAAACACCACGTAGTAATTAATGAATATAATCAAATAAAACCATGGTTAAGGTGAATATACTTCAATGTAAAGATCACCATTTTGATCTCATAAGAGCTGGAACAGTCACATGATTATTTTTTCACTCATTATCAATACAGTATTTTATAATTTCTATTTCTTTTTCTGGCTTCATCATAGCTTAATTGACATAAATTGGCTGGTTTGGTAAACACTTAATCTTAAATACTTATTCTTTTGCTCTGTCTTTACTTAAACATCAAAACACAGCAAAAAATAGGGGCTTCTCTGAGATTTCAGGGACATACTTTGAATCTCAATGGAACTAAGCAATCCCTGTCTGTAAGGTAACAGAAACTGCTGAGAGCAAGAACATGAAGTTACTAGGCCAAGAGTTGAAGAATGTACAAATTTCCAGATGGCAGAATTACGATAATTATAAAATAAGGGTAGTCCTGAGGCAAACTTAAGATTTGTTCTGTGATAAAATGCTACTTACAAGACAGATTTGAAATAGTTACAGAAAGCATTTCTAATTTTTACTCTTGGGCTTGAAAAAAGCTGGTTCCTCTTTTGGCAATACAGACATGTATCTTTTTCTAAAATCTGCTCTATGTTCCTGAAACAAGCATTTTAAGTTCTTCAAAGCCGAGAGATGTAACAGCTGTGTAGAGAGGCATTTTTTTCCTAAAAGCTCCCAATCTAGGTATGTATTTGAAAAGTGGAAGGGCTATTTTTAATGTATTTTCTTTCTTAGGAATACAAGCAACTTTCTGAAGAAATAAAAAAACTTAGAGTTTTATTAGGTCAGCATGGTATTGCATACAAAGGAAATCTTGGTGAGTTTTTTCGGTATGATTCTTTTTCATTGTTGTCTGCTCAGAATGTGAATACCTTAATGCTGTTTTCAGTCACAATAACAGTTAAATAATCTGGCATATCTGGAGGTAAAATTCAGTAGACAGTTTTTAATAAGTACTTGGATTTTGATTCCTGTCCACAAGGACTTACTTTGTCCTTAAAATATCTGTTGATGACTTGAAATTCTAGCTTTATAGAAAAATTTTGACTGCTGTTGTAACTGAAATTTGTCTCCCGTCCTTAAGGTGCCAGTTCAAAAGGAAACTGATATTACATCATTAATAGAACAGAGGTGTCTGTTAAGTAACTCCACTTCTGTATTTTAACCACAAGGCTTGATTTCTTTTATAACACTTGAAGTTTTCTCTGTATCTTTTTGGATTGTTTTTTTCCCTTTTTGAAGTTGCCTGTTTCTTTTTTCCCCTCTCTTTGATTTTTGTTAGGTAAGTACCATACCACATGCAGTTTTTAGTAGAAGAGACTGGTGCTGGCTGTGAAGGGGCATGGCTTATCTGGATTAATTCCAGATAAGTTGTTTTTTGATTTTTTTTTGGAGAGGTTTGTTTGGTTTTCTGTTTGTTTGTTTGTTTTTACTTATTCCTGCCGGACCATCACGCCCTTTATTACATGAACTATTTGTCAAAGGAGAATTTAATGTCCAGGAATACATGTATATACATAAATACATATATCTTTTTCTTTTACAGTTATATGTTCAGAATTGGCACTTCAACAAAACAAAGAACCTTTGAGCTACTTAAATTAGCTTAAAATTATTGACAAAATATTTTTTTCTTTTTGCTTTGAGAAACTTTTCTGGGAAAAAACTTATACAAAAATTTTGTAGAACATGTTATCTGCACGTTTAAACTATTAGCAGTGTAATTTGCACAGTATTTCTACCTGTTTGGTAGTATTGCAGTTGTTCTTTTAATTATTGCAGATTAGCACGCTATAATCAAAAGTCGAATTCAGTTCACTGTAAATGACTTCAAAATTATTTAGTGAGTTCTGTGACAAAAATGTTTTGGTGTTTAAAAGCCAGAATAACTGATGTCATATTAAAACTAAATTTTACAGCTGGAAATTCCAGTGTTGAGTATGTAAGGCACCAACTGGCAACTGCAGTGGCATCAGTTCTTAATGGGTCAAAGGATGATGAGCACCTCCATGGCGATACAGGAATGTGGAATTACACTCTGTGAAGAAACTTGGATGGTACCTAATGTAAATTAAACTGAACACATATTATGCCACATAGATGATTTGCCTTCTTGTGAGTATTCTTGACTTTGTTTCAATTTGTGCCCTAAAGCAAACACATTGTAGTAGAGTGAGGGCACACCATTATGAGAACAGTTAGCTTGTTTCTGACAACATTTGTAACACTTCTTTGGTACGACCAGTATTTGACACGAACTTAAAGATTCTCTGCGCCTAGTCCCAGCTTTTGCTATTTTTATTGATCAAGTGTGGTAGAAGTTGGAGTGAATATAAACCAGCTCAAGACCAGTGCTGCAAGGTGTTTTAAGAAAGGTACTAAATACAGTATTAAGAACATGCTATTTCATCTATATGCTAAAAAGATTTCTGGACACACTTTAGCGGAAAAAGAAACGTTTTCTGCCACAGCAGTGCAGACCATACCACTACACCAATTCGTGTTCAAAGGTCGATGTCGTCTTTGGCTGTCAGGTTAAATGGAAGTTGGTCAGAATATGGCAGAAAGGTGCAATGAAATCACTGAGTTGTGACAAAAGCATAGTTATAGTAATACCTGGCAATTCTGTGTATGTAATACAGAATAAAATGGACTCCTCCAACACAACCTGTGAAAGCGTTCACGTCGGCATTGGTGAACGCCGAGCACGCCATCTGCGGTCACTGTGCTGCCTCCTGTGGTGCCGTTTGGGGGCCCCCCCTGGCCCAGAGTCCTGTCGCCCTTGCCCTCACAGCGGCAGCTGTGTTGAGCCGCGGCCCAACCCACCGAGCCCTCGCGCTTCAGCTCACGTAAAATGGGGGATGATCCGGGCGCTGGGTCACTGGCGGTGAGGAGCGGGCCGGGGCCGGGATGGCTATCCCACCTCATGAGATAAAAGAATTGTGAAAAGCAATAAGGGACAGTGGTATCTGCTCCCCATAATTTAAGCAACTGCTAAAAAGTACCCTGGAAGGACATACACTCACACCAAATGACTGTAAAAATCTTGCTAGTAAAATTCTCACAGACTCACAATATATGATATGGGAACTCAAATGGAAAAGACTGCTTACAAGGGTACTAGCCACTTATAGACAAAGTACTGATGCAGACCTTCATACCCTTGTCATGTCTAAGATGACTGGTGACCCTCCTGATGATCAGAATGATAATCAAGTGAATTTACCCAAAACAGCGTTAGATGACATTCAAGAGATGGCTCGCAGAGCCTTTTTCCAAATTTAGCCTGCAGGAAGTTTTGAAAAAGCCTATAATCTGATTAGCCAAGACTTGTCTGAACCATTTAGCACATTTGTGGACCAGGTAATCCAAGCAGCAGAAAGACAATGTGGCGATGATACAGCTCGCCCAATAATGATACGGGACATTACTGAAAGTAATGCCAATGCCGAATGTAAAAGAGTTATCAAAGCCCTAGGCAAAGAAAAACCCACAGTGCCTGAAATTATTGATGTGTGTAACAACATTGAGAGTCCACAGCAAGTAACAATTATCCAGGCAAAAGAACTCGGAAAAACTCTAGGAGAAAAAATTGAAAGGGCTTTTACAGCTCAAACAGCGCAAGCAGCTGCACAGGCAGCACAAAGAGAAGCTTTACCTGTAAATCAACCAAATATGAATGTCTGTGTTGCTTTAGCCAGGTCTGCAGGCTCCGATACCATCTGTCTATCTGACACAAGCCCTGACAAACCTTTTTCAACCTGTCTAGTTGGAGTACCTTTCCCGAAAGGTTTTGATAATGTTACTCCTGATAAATATTGACGATATGATGATCAGCATGTATCTCCAACTCCCAGCCAGAAACACCAAAGTTATATTGATAATTCTAAAGCTGATAAATATGGTCTTCAAGAGGTAGAAATCCTAGGCTCATTAGCTATGGATACTTGTTACTTCTTTCATTTCCTAGGAGAAGACAGCCCTCATTTAAACATTATCCCATATCACACAGCTTATAGCAGTATGACTTCTTGATGCAATCAAACTAAGCTTCTTACGTATGACGCACCTTGTGCAGATCATTTTAACAAACTTCCAATTCGATTCCCTAGAGGAATCTGGCTTATCTGTGGAGACACGGCCTGGCAAGGTATACCCTCAAAAATAGATGGTGGCCCTTGTGCCTTGGGACAACTTAAAATAACTGCTCCTAGTGTCAAAGAGACAAAGTCAAAAAGAAAAGCAGAAAGATTAGATCCTCCTGGGGACATCAATATGAAAGCAACTGTGATAGCAATTTTCACTCTTGGAACTCTGGAAAATCAGTTGTTGCAAGCATTTTTCTACCTCAGTGGGGTTCCTCAGCTGCATTGACACATTTAAACAAGTTAGGGTGTTGGCTCAGCAGAGAAGTAAATACCACCTCTACTACAATCAGTGATTTGTTGACAGATGAAGAAGCAGTCAGACATGCCATTTTACAAAACAGAGCTGCCATTGATTTTCTTTTACTAGCACACGGGCATGGTTGTGAAGATTTTGAAGGATTATGTTGTATGAACTTATCTGATCATTCTGCTTCCATTCATAAACAGCTACAGAACCTAAAGGCTTTAGCTAACCAAATTACAATAGGTGGCCTATCTTGGCTAGACAGTTTGTTTGATGGTCAGAGCTTTTGCACCTTGCCTAAAGGAACTCTGTAAAATAGGCTTGATTGTTCTAATAGTAATAATTGTAGTTTTAGTAGCAGCACCCTGTATACTTCAGCATGTGCAAAGAATTATGAGTAAAACAGTGTCTAATATGTTAGTTGTTCATCAGAATGGGGGAGATGTTGGGGAAGATGAAACAGGAAAGCCTTATAAATATGATTGCCGGGCAAAAGATTTTGAGACTATAGAAACTAAAAGCGAGATTGAAATGGAAGCAAGCTTTGAGATCCCTTAGTTACTGAACAACAGGAAAACAACGGTGTGGCCGACTGAAGGTAATCCCCTTTTCATGAAACAACACCCTCTGCCGGCAGACAGCTCCAAGGGTCCGAGCAGACCCTACCAGCTTGGCAGAAGGGGTCCAAAGAGGAGTTTTTAGGGTTTAAGATGTAACATAGCGCGGACAGAGTCGATAAATCTTCCTGGATACTTATGCTTTGGTTTTGTCACTGTTATCTTACCACTTAGTAGGGCCAGTCCTCAGATACAAGAAACACAATAACTGCTTTACACCATTCTCTGAGTTAGTTACATAGAAGTATTTCAGTTTCTATTTTAACATTTTGCTAAAGCCCACGATATATTTATCACACTACTATTCATATGAAATACACAGTGCATACATAAACTGGCATATTACACTATACAAGGCAGTTAAAAGTAAGTGCAAATTGTACCATATCAAAATACTTGTGATGCAAAAAGCTAATCTATGAATGGGAAAGCCAAGATTGTTTTATCATCTATAACAAACGACCACTGTGGGGAAGAAGGAGGGTGAGCAGCGGGCCCGCATCAGGCGGAGGGCGGGCAGGGGGACGCGGGCACTTAACTTTGGCCAGGGTGCTGATCTCGGCCAGTCGGGGCAGGCCAAGTCCGCGCAGAAGCGGAAGCACTGCGGGAGAAGAGGCACCCAAGCCCGCAGCGGGCTCTGCACGCCCACCCCACTCGCCGCTGCCGAGCCCCCTCCTCACCATGTCGCCGCCGCTCCCTAGTTCGTGCTGCTGCCGCAGAGTCCGTCTTTGCGACCCGGAACCACTCCCGGGCTACACTTCTCTCCGCCCCCTGCCCCGAGTGCCCAAGGGAGCGCTCCGGTAGGGGCTCTGCGGGGGTCTTTTCGCCCAGGGGGACCTGAGCACGAGAGAGGGCCGGAGAAGAGGACGGGGGTTTCGCGAGCGGGACCCCCGGCGCCTGCGAGCCCTTCGGGCAGCCCGAGCTCCGCCCCACGCTCCCAGGGGCCGCAGCCTGACGGCTCCCAAGCCTGCCAATCACGGCCCGCCTTTCTCCGTCCGCCCTGTCCAATCACAGCCGCTCTTTCAATCCGGAAGCGGTCCCGCCAATCTCAGCCCGCTCAATCGCGGCCCGGCCCCTCAGACTGGCCCCGCTCGCCCGTACGCCTGAGGCGCCGCTCCCGCCACCGCCGCTTTGGCAGCCGGCGGAACTGTATCCCCGCTGCCTCGGCAGGCCCTGTGGGGGCCGGCAAGGGCGGCCGGGAGCTTCCAGTTCAGGTCCTGGTCGGGATCAGGTTCTGGTCCAGGGAAACGGGCAGGCAGCGGGGAGCGGGCGGACGCGGCCACAGCAATGGCGGCGGCGGGAGCAGCGCTTGAGGGGACCGCGGGGAGTCACAGAGCCCAGCGCGTCGGAAATGGGCGGGCTGGGATTGGTGGAGCCGGCAGGCGCTGCCTCGGGTTGTGATTGGCTGGCTGGTCCGCCCGTGGGGCATAAATAGCGTGCGTTGGGGCGGCAATGGCGTCAGTTCGGCGGTGAAGCTGGGAGCGACGGGAGCTGCGGATGCGCGATCTGAGGAGCGGCGCTGCGCCAGGACGGGACCCCCGCGGCAGCTGATCCGGGGAGCGCCGGTGAGCACGGACGCGACGCCTGCGGTAGTATCTGGGGGCCGGCCGTGTCCAGTTCTTTCTGCCGCGCCCTGCGTGGCTCGGGTAGCCGGCGGCTGGTGCGCGGCCTGGAGCGGCGCGGGGGCGGGGGAGGACCGCCTACTGTCACTGGGGGCTGGGAAGTAGCCGTTTCGCGGTTTCTGGATTTAAAGATATGTTCAGAATACGAGGAATAAAGCTTGCTTTTTGCATTTTTATTACTTTATTTTGTTTTTACTTGTAGTGGTTTTTTTTCTTTATTGTGTTATTTTATTATTGCTCATTTTATTACATCTTTTTGGTTTGATTTGTTTTCTTTACTGGATATCACATGTTTATTCGGTAAGGGTTGTGGGACTGGAGCTGGAACACCAGTTGTGAGAGCAGTGGGGACATAAAACCCCAGGGTGTGGAATAATGACTTTGGCATGAGTCAGGCCCAAAACAATGTGGAGTAGTGGAAATGATGGGGCTAGATAAATGCCATGGGAGGAAGGCATGGAGCTGCAGCACAGGGCCTGCAGGTTATGCCTGGGGGTTCCCAGCCCCTGCCCTGTGGTACCAACGAGGGGCTGAGGGTGTGGGGGCTCAGAGGGTTCTAGGGCCCAAGAACCAGCCCAAGGGTGCGTTTTGGGATCGGGGAGCAGGAGTTCAGTGGCTATTCCCAGCCCCTGGAGCTGCCTGAGGGGAGGTGAGGGGGCCTTTGTGCAGGTGCTGGGCTGAGAGCCAGGGTGAGGGGGAAGGTGAATGTTGAGCTTCAGGCCTCCAGTGTCCCCAGAGCTGGGATGCCACTGGGGTGGGTGGGTGGATGGGACAGCTTCTAGAGATATTGAAATTGAAATGATGGCAGTAACTGATTTGTGACCTTATCAACAGCCCCAAGGTGCAGTGAGAAGCATGAGCAGCTTTTAGCTGCAGCCAGTAGGAAGCTGAGGAGCTGGAGCTGAGGCAGCAGAGCTGGAGGAGACAGAAATATGGTAGGGTTTGGGGTAAAACCCCTGTGGGGCTGGGATAAGGATTGTGGAGCGGGGAGGTGAAATGCATGGTTGGAATTGAAATTGCTGCAAGGACTGTGATCTGAGCTCAAGAACTAGAGCTAAAACAAAGATCCTGTCCTAAGTAGCAGAAGTAGTATTGTGTGGCACTACTGTGAAGATGTTGAGCAGGAAGGGCAAGAGAAGAGCTGGCAGTTAAATAAAGCTTTTATGGAACTAGAGCTGGGGATGGGAGGGGGACTGAAATACTGCAGAAATAGTCACGGCGACAAGGGACACTCACTGTGGATCTGAGGACTAAGCACAGAATGGGACACAGCTGGAAGAAGAGAGCTGGCAGTAAAATAAAGCTTGTGGGTCAAGAGCTGAAAGAGTTGAAATCACTGGGCCTGGACTTGTCATCATTGCGGGACGGGAATTGCGGCTTAACCCATCACAGCAACCTTAGGGCCGGTAAAGAGACTGTAATGTTCTTGCGCCGAGATCACTGTAGGCGTGTGACATGGATGCAGGGGCTGGGTATTGCGACTAATAGTAGAACGGGATGTGTGGAGTGGGAAAAGGGGGCTAGAAGCCTGCGCCTGAAAATCCCGTCGATGGTAGAATATTGCCTGCGACTGTGATGGCACCTCTTGGGGTGCAGCTGAAATCACTGTGGGGCTGGGAAGTGGACTGTGGGGCTGGCACTTTGAATGAAAATGGCAAAGGCACTAGACCTGTGAACGGTGCTCTGGGCATCCAGGAGAACTAATGCAGGGGTGGGCAAAGTGACTGGGGACTGCTGGGTGGGAGCTACAATCACTGCAGGGCTAGGATATGGATGGTGGGGTGGGCTTCCAGAGGCTCGTGCGGGAACTGAATTGTTGCCGAGTTGGGGCCAAGAGCCAGATGCTGCCATTTGAAGCTGAAGAAACAGAGCTGGAGCTGGAAGAAGAGAGCTGGCAGTAAAATAAAGCTTGTGGGTCAAGAGCTGAAATCACTGGGCCTGGACTTGTCATCATTGCGGGTCTGGGATCGGGGCTGCACACAACATGAGAACTATAGGGCTGGCACAGGGACGGTAAAATAAAGCTTGTGGGTCAAGAGCTGAAAGAGTTGAAATCACTGGGCCTGGACTTGTCATCATTGCGGGACCAGAATTGTGCCTTTTAACCCATCACAGAAACCTTAGGGCCGGTAAAGAGACTATAATGTTCTTGCGCCGACATCACTGTAGGTTTTTGGGCATGGAGCAGGGGCTGGGTTTTTGCGACTTTAAAAGTAGAAAGGGTTTTGTGGAGTGGGGAAAAAAGGGGGGTAGAAGCCTGCGCTGAAAAACCCCTTTGATGGTTTGGAAAATTGCCCGGGGCTGTGATGGACCTCTTGGGGTGCGCTGAAATCACTGTGGGGTGGGAAGTGGGGCTGTGGGGGTGGCACTTTTAATTTTAAAAAGGCCAAAGGGATAGACCCGTGAACGGTGCTCTGAGCATCCAGGGAACAATGCGGGGGGGCAAAGTGAGGGGGGCTGTGGGGGGAGTACAATCATGAGGGCTGGATATGGATGGTGGGGTGGGTTCAGGGTCGTGCGGGAACTGGAAATTTTTGCCGAGTTTGGGGGCCCAAAAGGGAAAATGCTTTTCCATTTTAAACTGAAGAAAAAGGTGGGGCTGGGAAGA